>NC_134828.1:1192983-1398375 GCF_004210375.1 Tachypleus tridentatus
CAGTTAGTTTCTGCTGCCACACAGTCATCTATCATTGGTTTATAGAGAATGACAGGATCAAGTTCTGAGAGAGCAGTGAAAGAGAATCAGTTGGCATGGTCAGTTTTCACCATGGCATGCAAATCGGGTGGCATTGACCACGGCCAGTCTTCCTGAATATGATAGGAAAATTATTACTGTCTCTTAAATCACTGTAAACCATTAAGAGAAATGAGAGAAAAAGTGAAGGAGAGAACATAAAGAAATCAATAGCAGTAAAGACTGACCAGGTACATGAAAATAGGTATAAGTACCAGTAATGAAGAGAAAAAAGGTTATGATCCAAGAGTGTAGGTTCTCAAGAATGACTCCTCTCATCAACATCAGAACCACCTCAAAGGAGATTATGTCCATTAAAGTTCCCCAGGATTAAAAGGGAGATAGCAACTGTTCAATGAGAGCATCAATGTCTCCTCAGGAGACAGATAGAGAGAACAAACAGTGATGGTATGACCCAAGGAAATACAGATGGCTACAGCTTCAAAGGATGTATCAAGTGGCAAAGATAGGGTTGGCACATGCTGATCAACCAGCACAGCAACACACCTCCTTGCACCCATCCATCACACAACCTGTCATTTCTATACAAAGAAAACTACTGAAAGGGTAATTGTACTGGCAGGTTTCAAAAATGTTTCCTGTAAGGAAAGACAGACAGGATGGTAAGAATCAATAAGCACTCTGATGTTATTCAAATTAGAATAGAAACCTCGACAATTCCACTGTATTAAAGTGGCCATTTTTATTTATATGAAGGAGAACTGGATGGACAGCACTTTTTTATTTTGCCCACATCATTTCTCTTTATTAGAAGATCTATTGACCCCATACATCCTACCCTGGCTTGGGTGGATAGGCCTCTGTCAATAGATATAGATTCCAGTGACTGAGGGCATGAATGAATAATAATTGTTCTGCATTTCAAGGCTGAAGAATTAGATGGACCTAAGGAAACACTAGAAGCTGGAACCAAAGGAAGTTGATTTGGGGAGCCACTAGAAGGAATAGTGGGAACAGAGATAGGTGTTAACATTGACTTGTCAACTCTCTTAACCAGGAGGGGAATACCTTCTTCACATGGTTTAAAAACAACTCTGGCACTCCCACTATAACAGTGGGATGGATTGCATCAGCATATGTACGACATAAGAAATGTTGTGAACCATTTACATATACTGTACCTCTTTTCCTCCACTACAACTAGCACAATGAGAGTCCACTACAAGCTAGCACAATGAGAGTCCACTACAACTAGCACAATGAGAGTCCACTACAACTAGCACAATGAGAGTCCACTAGAACTAGCACAATGAGAGTCCACTACAACTAGCACAATGAGAGTCCACTACAACTAGCACAATGAGAGTCCACTAGAACTACAATGAGAGTCCCACTAAACCAGCATACAATGAGAGTCCACTACAACTAGCACAATGAGAGTCCACTACAACTAGCACAATGAGAGTCCACTACAACTAGCACAATGAGAGTCCACAGCTAGCACAATGAGGTCCACTAGGAGCCAGCACAATGAGAGTCCACTACAACATAGCACAATGAGAGTCCACTACAATCATCAATGAGAGAGTCCACTACAACTATCACAATGAGAGTCCACTACAACTAGCACAATGAGAGTCCACTACAACTAGCACAATGAGAGTCCATTTCACACTCATAGACATCACTGATCCTTGCCACTGCAACAAACACACATCAAGGAACCATAATATGATGTTCTCAAGTGACCAAACCACTGACACTGGAAACATCTGAGAGGATTTGAAAATATGGCCACACCTTCCAATTTAGCTCACCTACCTTGATGGTGGCAGATGGACATGGTGATGTAAATGTCAAAATTAAGAAAGTGGTTGGCATCATAATTCCATCTGTATAAGTGGAGATATGCTTCACTACAGAAACTCCTTGGATGGAGAAACCAGTGAGGATATCTGACTTGAAGATGTTCCTCAAATCCTTCTCAAAATTAATTCCTCATGATGAATTCAAAGTAGCATGGTGAGTACATTCAATGGCCTTTGAATGCAAGAGGGGTTCACTCTGTTTAGAAGTTGATGTTTCCACCAAGACATCTCCAGAACATAGCTTTTTGACTAACTTAGAGAGCAAGCCCTCTAGTCCCTTCTGAATAAAAGTGATACATGTGCTCTAAAGATTTGTCTGACAAAGAATGTAATATCAGAAAATGAGGTACAGGTGATGAAGAATTTGAATATTGTTGTTTAGAATCTTCAAGATGTGGTTGTTTAATTATGGTCTGTTTATTAAAACATCTTGTTTTTATTTTGAGTTGGGAATCCATAATAAAAAAAAAGAATATTTGGTGTCCACTTACCCCACCCAACATGGAGCCCTAAGATGGGATGCATTACAATGCCAAACAAAGATATTGCAGCAACGCTGTAGTTTCTGCGGAGCACTATACCCAAACACCAGCATCAAATACAACGTCCACAACACCTATTTAGAACATCCAACACTGGTACTCAGTCGACCCTAGCCCAAGTGGACCAGCCAACTGACCCTGGGAGGGTCATCGCAAGGTTGCCTGGCTACAGATATTCAAACCAGAGTGGTTTGTTGGGGATCCTCTCTTCCCCTTCATGGGTCACCACACACAGTAAGCATGTGTGTCGATGTTTAGATCCCAGAGGATATGAAAGTACAGAACCTTTTCTGAGAAGTCCCCTCACCATTTACAGGAATCCACATCGAGATGTTAAACTTGTCCCTAAACTCAAAACCTTTCACAATATAACTCTTTTGCTATGAATAAGTCAAAGTGCACATTACAACATTTCACAGTTACTTTTATATGCAAAAATGGCTCATTTGGGTTGAGAAAATGTAAAAACGAGCCGTTTTTGCATATAAATTTCTCAACAAGTGGGTTTCTCGACATCACTGATTATTTCACAGTTACACTCAAGTTTTAATTACATTATTTAATTATCAATGTATGTGAATAAACTTGATGCCAACATGTGTTTAATAAATCAAATTTCTATATACATATTTTTGTAGCTCTAACCTTTTTAAAGAAATATTTTAAAAAATCCTCAATCTCCTTTATTATAAGAAACATTTGTTTTTTATGTCTTCTCCTTTCTATAAGCTTATTTACTACCCCTCTCTGAAGTATGGAATTTAATGTAAATAACTCATCATAATATATTAATCAAGCAAAGTCTAAATTTTATAGTCTTCAATCTTATTTGCTTATGGAACCATAAACTAGTAAATTAAACCATGTGAAGATGAAAAGACAACTAATAAGGTAAAATAAAACATACAAAGGAAAATGGTACTGTTCATTATATTTAATTTTACTAATTTTCATTTCACTGGATGTTGGTAATTTTACTACAGTTAGTGTTAAAGTAAAATAAGTTTTAATTTAGAAAAGTTTAGAGGTTATGCAAATGAAACATTAAATTTTAAGATAAAAATATAGTTGTATTCTTAATATAAAAATCATATAGTATTCAAAGTAGTCAAAGCCAGAGTCAGACTTGGTAAAAGTTTCATAAATTCACAGACAAAAAAGATTTAGTAAATATACTTTATGAGCCTGGACTGATACTGACTAGTATTATACACTTATGAAATAATTCTCTATGAGCCTGGACTGATACTGACTAGTATTATACACTTATGAAATAACCTGACTGATACTGAGTATTATACACTTATGAAATAATTCTCTATGAGCCTGGACTGATGCACTAGGCATTATGACCCTTATGAAATAACCCGGACTGATATTGACTAGTATTATACACTTATGAAATAACCTGGACTGATATTGACTAGTAATTATACATTATAAATAACCTGACTGATACTGACTAGTATGATACACTTATGAAATAACCTGGACTGATACTGACTAGTATTATACACTTATGTACTTTATGAGCCTGGACTGATACTGACTAGTATTATACACTTATGTACTTTATGAGCCTGGACTGATACTGACTAGTATTATACACTTATGTACTTTTATGAGCTGGACTGATACTGACTAGTAATACACTAATAATTCTCTCTCTCTTGAAGGTTTCCTGGCAGTACCAATGAATTATCAAAATTCTGGATTGACGAAACTGGAAAATAAGTCAAAATGAAGGCGTTGATCTCAGGAGATATTTAAACAAATATCTTTCAAAGTACAAATATGAAACTTTGTTATGATCAGAATGTATACATATTGTGAATGCATACAAAATAGCATAACTGTACACACAAGAAACAGGTTCATCTTTTCAATCTAATATACTGAGCTGAAAATAACTCTCTCAACAGTAGGCCTCATGAAGAACACTGTTAAAGATTTCTAGTCTCTATACGTAAGAAAGGCTACAAACTTACTGGCACAGATTGAAAATACTCAGTTCCACTTACTGAGAGAATGGCATTCAGAACAAGGCCAATTGCACTCAAAATCTCTTTCCATAAAATAGGTAAAAAAAAATGCATTTCAAATGAAGTTACAAATATTGTATAGTACTTTACTTGGTAGGCCTGGCATGGCCAAGCATTTTAAGGCTTGCGCTCAGTAATCTGAGGGGTCGGGCTCGAATCCCTGTTGCGCCAAACATGCTCGCCCTTTCAGCCGTGGGGGCATTATAAAGTGACGATCAATCCCACTATTCGTTGGTAAAAGAGTAGCCCAAGAATTGGCGGTGGGTGGTGATGACTAGCTGCCTTCCCTCTAGTCTTACACTACTAAATTAGGAATGGCTAGCACAGATAGCCCTTAAGTAGCTTTGTGCAAAATTCAAAAACAAACAGACAAAACTTTACTTGGTTGAACTTCTTAGATGTAATAATTAATTCCTTATTATTTTAAAATATATTTTACTGTTTTAGACATTTATATGATACATCAATGACAGATTATTGTAAATTCTCAACAATGGATAAGATAAAATGCTGAACAATGACATCTGAAAAAGAAAAATATCGATATTTTCAAAAAAATGTTAAAACAATCCTTAAAAAATAACAACATTAAATAATTCAGAAACATTAAACATCTTACTGATGAGGGATACAGTTTCTTTTATTACACTACAAGACATGAGGCCTTCCATAAGCTGTGCACAAAAACATTAGAAATTACTACTAATAAATTTAAATTATATTCATTCCCACAACATACATCTTTACAGAGAATATTTGAATATTAATATTTCATTTTTGAAACTAATGAGGTGTGTTTAGTTTTCAGTATCAAACATCTGTATTACATATGGTTTGTGTCAAGAAGTGTCATGTCATGAAATACAGCATTCAATGACATTCACAAAGTGTTTTAATTTGTGACACAAAATGTCTGTGTATTTACTATTCAGCATGTAGTGTCAGTATTACAGACATTTTGTCAGGTACTCAACACCTGTACAAATGTCTGTGTATTTACTATTCAGCATGTAGTGTTAGTATTAAAGACATTTGTGTACAGGTGTTTTAATTTGTGACAAAAGGTCTGTGGTATTTACTATACAGCATATAGTGTCAGTATTTCAGACATTTTGTTTACATGTGTTTTGATTTGTGGTATTTATGTATGCACACCATAGACTTGAACTGAATTTATTATTTAAATTTACAAATACAGGTACTACAAACTTCAAATATATTTGTATATAGGTTATACTTATGGAAGGTGTCGATAGTTCTACATTTTACCTTACCCAATTTTGAGGATTTACAGTTACTTTGTTACTAATGTAGCAAAACAAGTTTTAAAACAGAAGAATACATTTTAATTGTAATAAAAGATTAATAACGACACCATAGGCTTTCAGACAAGTAAACTATTATATGTTACTTTGAAGCTTTATTCTAAATGCCACTTTTTAAGAATTTAATGTCCTGTTTTTTTACCTATTTAACTGAAAGCCTTTAAGTTCTGAATACTGTTCTGCCAGTCAGTAGAAATTAAGTTCCACTTTTACCTTGTGTCTGGTACTATTAAAATTGTTCCAAAGATGTTATGATGATCTTATTTGGACAGGTTAAATATCTTAAGAAAAAGAGGTGTTCTTATCAAATTTTCCAAGATTATTCTGGGAACTGATGGAACACGAGGCTTTCACTGTTTTTTTCGCTTTTGCTAAATTATGAAGCCAACAAGATGAAAGAACACAAAATCAAAATTTGATAAAGACGAATCTACTCTCCAATTGAGCAAGTTTAATTTTCCTGACATTAAACAATCACTCGTTCAAAATCCAGCATCTTACATCAGTTATGTGTAGGGTTGAAAGATTCTTTTAAAAATAAAGAAGGGATTTAAATTATTTCATTTCTCCCCAAGGTGGGTGCAGAAGTATACCCTCGTTCAAGTTGTTGTAAATATATATATATATATAACCCTTGATGTTTGGATTGAAATTTCTTTTAATTAGTGCTGGTCGTTCTCAAAAGACCTCGACTACACATTTTAAATTTATTATTAGATAAAGTATAAGATGACTTTTATCACTAAAAAAGAATATATTAACAGGCAATCTGTCACCTTTTTTTTGTCTTATTAAATGTTAGATTTTCAACCTACGCTGGTTGATCACTAAATCATTTGAATTAACACTTTTCACTTATCCAATAAAGTAATACATTAAAATCAACGTTGAAACTTGGCTACACAAAATTATTTTTCGATTTCCTCAATTTAATTTTGTAACTTTAATTAGTAATGAATATTATGTTTATTAAACCGAAGGTTCCTTACATCTCAGAAAAAGAATAAAAAACATCATTGTACCGTATTCAAAACGACTGTGTTCGTAATTATAAATATTTTTATTTTTTAAAATTCCTACGTACGCGCCCACTATAAACGGTTGTCCGACAGCAGAGAAGTGTACGACAATAGCTTCAGTTTCGTTCGGTTTGAGGAATAAAATTACTGACTCCTTGAACCATTCGACGTGAACATCTCTTGTGTAATGACATTTAAACAGTTTGATATTTATGCTGACTTTAATGTGTTATTCTTACTTCATCTATAATTATACTAAAATCGCTTAACAGTAAACTTCATAGTGATTGGTATTTAAATGATTTTCGTATGTCTGTATTAGATATTTTAATTTATATTTAATTGTAAGCCGATATATTCTTCTCTAATCTGACCTTTTGAGTTCTTAAAATGTATTTATGTCGTGTGTTAGCTGGTCCTATAATAAGGAACCATTTTGAATTTTGTAGTTTTGAATTTTCGCGCAAAGCTACACAATTGCTATCTGCGCTGGCCGTCCCTAATTTAACAGTGTAAGACTAGAGGGAAGGCAGCTAGTCACCACCCACCGCCAACTCTTGGGCTACTCTTTTACCAATAAATAGTGGGATTGACCGTAACATTATAACGCCCACGACTGAAAGGGTAAGCATGTTTAGTGCGACGGGGATTCGAACCCGCGACCCTCAGATTACGAGTCGAACGAGTTACGAGTGGGTTACACTTGGCCATGCCGAGCCAGATGAAAGGACTTGTTCATTATAGATATGGCAGCTGTGTTGTGATTCACAAACTGTTACATTCTTCATAATTTTCGCTCATACGTTCTTGCAACAACATCTTTGGGTACATCCAACACCAGAGTCCGTCTGTCCAAACATGGAGTTTTGGTTAGGAAATTAGGGATGATCATGCAAAAATTAATCGGTCTCTCTTCATCCCAGAAGTGGTTTGAAGGTTAATTTGACACTCAACTTGAAAACAGAAAAAGATAATCTATACCCATATGTGAATATACACGTACGCACACATTTAGTACATAAAGAAACATGTAAATGATTAAAGTGTTTGGTAGGTTTTGTGTACTACCGATGTTATAGCTGCCGTCACCGAGGATCCAGAGAAACTGAGAAGGAAAGGAGTTGTGAGATTAGTTTAAAACTACCCCTGTGGAAAGTATGACCCTTCAGGGAGACAGGGATTTATAATTACTATGGCAGGGCTGTGATCACTTTCATAATGTCACATGTTTAATTAATTAGGTTTGAGGGATTATAACTCTGTTAATATAAACTGACTTTCGATATATCGTTGTGTAGTTTTGCGCTGAAGAGAAAATAAGAAAAATAAACTAAATATAATTAATTAAATAGAAAATATAATGTGACATGTTTCTTATTTTGTATGAAGACGACAGGCAGTGAAATAATTTAAAGTAACAAGTATGACAAACACTTGGTTTACTTTAATAATATGTTAATAGTTCAAGTAAGAAGGTTTACTTAAGATTTTGTACAGCAATGTTGTTGGGATTCCTAGCGATGCATCCACTGAGTGAGATCGAACCTCGAGTTTTGGCATTATAATATTTACAATTCCAGAAATTTACCGCTGACTTACCAGAAGACGTGTATAAAAAAGAATAAAAGGGGGTAAGTAAAACTGAACTCGAATTTTCTTACATTTTAAGTATATTTCAACAAAGTCAACGAAACAGTTATAAAAACAAAATGGTAGTAAAATACGTAATCCAATTGTTAAAAATTCTTAATATATATTATTTACTTAAATAAAGGGCCAACTAACCGACATATTTTATGTACTGAAAGTAACACTTGGGTAAAATTACTGGAACAATAAACTTCACGTGAATGTTTAGTTGCCTACGAATTCAGTTAAGAAACATTGCATAAAATTATTGAATAAGTTATTACGTAAGCCTAAACTAACATTTTTACCTCAGTATTTTTTTCGCAGGAGTTAACTTCACACATCAGAGATTTTGGTAACTGCTCCCTCTTTTTTCTCTCTCTCTTTTTGTTAAACAAATATAATTTATTTATAATATTTTATACATTTCAATTCATATGTTTAATTGTAATATGTATATATATAACATTTTTTGTTACTTAATTTTCGTGCTTATTTGTTAACTCAATTTAATCTTGTAGTCATTCAAAAATATATAAAAACATATTTTGATGAACATTTGTCATTATTATCTTAATCTAGTAATGTAATATTTTAAAAGCGATGGAAGAAATAAGAAAATACTGTAGATAAATTTGGCAAACCGGTTAAATAAGAAAGAATAGAATAAACAATAATATTTAGTGTATTGAAATTAGTGTTGTGATACTTAGTACAAAAAACGTTTTCTTTACAAGAATATCACTGCTGCTTCCGGCATAAACCATATTTTACATTATTTAGAAATTAGAGGCAACAAATAAATAACGTTATGCAATTAACATTGAGCTACACAAGGGTTATTGGTTCTATGCCCACTACAGTTATCGAGTACAAATTTTAGTGTTATAAGTCTTCAGACTATTTGTGGAGCCACTAGGGAGATATATCTTTAACACAAAGGAAAACGCCAAGGATAAAAGCACATAATAGGATATCTAGTGTATCCTAGCATGAAGGATATTAGATAAATTCACAGTGACGTAACAGTGGGGATGAAGGACGATACTGAGGTAGGACTAGGGGAGGTTGTGCTTGATACCAAGTGTTTATTTTGGGAACAATATTTAAATATAACATTAGTAATGAGTGCTGTGTAGATGGTTAGTAAATGAGAGAAAGTGCTCTCAAAATATATATATATATATACATTTTAGATTTCAACCAACCAAAACCGTTCAGAGACTTAAGTTTCCTTGACTTCCAAAAGTTGACCCATCCATCAGTGAAACTCAAAATGGCGAAATGGCTAGTCAGATAAAACTTTCATTCGTAACTACTGTGATATCAATAGTAGAAATGTATAGATACGTGCAGGAGCTACAATTGTACAACCAACCGTGTGGAGATATTTGGTCATAATATAACATACAGACACACCGATTCATCATCTTCTTGGCTCAAAACTCTGTCACTGTAGTTAAACCCACACTTGCTTCACAATTTATCTCACTCGTTCTTCCTGTTTTAAGTGGATCTACTTTTGAAGAAATAAAATCAGTAGGACACTACAAAATGTTTCCTGCACTCTAATCCGGAAGTGTATTATAAGAGTGTCAGTCAATCCCTTAGTGTAAATGTTGCTGACTGTCTGTCATCTCTCTGGCCAGTAGTTCAAGATTAGAGAAGTCGGCAAATAGCTTAGACATAAATACAAATAAAAATCACAAAGATAGTAAACTGAGTCATTAAAATGTAATCGGACTAAGCTCTATATTCCAGGACTAAGCACTATATTCCAGGCGGGAAGTCTGATAGAAAGTAGCTGTTTTATTAATTTAACATCACTAATATTTTTTTATCGTGAGAAGTAAAACAGAAAAATATATCAAGTGTTCAGTTCCCCTTGACACACTTTATGTATCCCTTCCCTCCAGTGGTACAGAGGTATGTTTGCGGACTTACAAAGCTAGATTCCTGGTTTCGATACTCGTGGTGGGCAGATAACAGATATTCCATTGTGTTGCTTTGTGCGTAACTTCAAACAGACACTCGTTACGTAAGTGTAAAGTTACTTATGCATGAAAAGCATTTAACTTATCTACTTCTGAACGCTTTTCTGGCAAATAAAGGGAATTCTGAGATTTTAAAGTTAAAGAATGAGCAGCTAGCCAATTGTGTTCAATCATACATGTTATTATTGATCAATATTCTATTATGTAGAATATTATGTAGCCTATTTTATAAGCTTCCACTGAGGTTATAATATTGAGTAATACTCGATGCGTTTATTCGTGTTTACCGCAAACAATTTAATTTGGATATTTGGTGTTTTATGGCACAAAGCAGTTAGGCTAGGATATAAACCTTTTCCTATATTGCGTTAAATTACTTTATCATAGGCATTCGTATTACATTTCAAAAGCTTCTTGAAACATTTACTATTAAATGTGGCCACTTGTTCGAGCTAATACTCAGTAATCAGAATTTGTTTCATTATTACATAAATATGAGTTTATTTCACCCGCTGATAGAATTTTATATTTAAAAAGTCGAAGAAGAAAAAGATTATTTCTAAGTGTAAGTTATAAACTCCTGAAAATGTTATAAAATATGCAGTTTGGTAGTATCTAATAAGCCAGCAGATGGCGCAGTTAACATTCTCTACACTTGTTGAAACAGGGAGGGCCGTTTCACCTACGAATATAAAATGTAAGATTTGCAAGAAACACCAAAAAACGTCATCAGAGATTTTAAAATGTAAACTCTTTATTGGTCAATATTAGAAGTAAAATACTATGCTAAAAACTTTCAATTATCTGATGAGGTAATTTTGTCAGTGGCGATTTTAAGATACACAAAATTTTCTTGAATAATGTTCTAAAACAATTTATCAATGCATAAAAAACTGGTAGATATAAATGTATTTAATAAGGTTGTTTTGTTAATTAATTTCAAAACATTTCATTTTGAGATGAAACAGATTGAGGTGTACGGCAATGTTTTTCAGTGTAATAGAAATAATTTAAATACTTTAAACCATAGAAAATGTAATTCATATTTAGACAAAGTACTAACTACATCTTGTTTTGTTAATTAATTTCAAAACATTTCATTTTGAGATGAAACAGATTGAGGTGTACGGCACTGTTTTTCAGTGTAATAGAAATAATTTAAATACTTTAAACCCTAGAAAATGTAATTCATATTTAGACAAAGTACTAACTACATCTTGTTTTGTTTTTATCATTATTCTTTCTTTATTGTCAGGTCATGTTAACTGACAGCATAGTTTGAAAATACAGTTTGGAATGAAATCTAATTTCCAAATTTGTTACAATGTGCTATGGAAATTTATATCAAGTTAAGTAATAAAACAGTATTAGAATGATCCATAATAATAACAAATAAATTAAACTGATTAAAACACAAATTATTTCTGCGAAGTCCTTTGGTGGCACAGCGGTATGTTTACGGACTTACATCGCTAGAAACCAAGTTCCGATATCAGTGGTGGGCAGAACACAGACAGCCCATTGCGTAGCTTTATAATAACTAAATAATTAATTAATCTTCAATGAAACTATCGTCAAAATAGAAAATGCATGGAATGCTCGCACAAAATAACGAAAGGGTAACATTTATTCTTTTTTTAATATATAAAATAGATTGTGATGAAATTATTAAGTTTTATTAAACACTGAAGACCGTAAATTCCATTCAAATATGTTACTTGAGAAATTAGGTTAACAGTTGAATATTAAAGATTTTATATGTGTCAAATAAAAATAAATCTGCTGCGTGAATAAATTTTACACAATTTTATATCTGTGCTAATAAGGCTTAAAGAATAATGTTTAAAGTCTTGTGTTAGGAAGAATTACGTTTTTACATTCTTGTTGGATATTTATACGACGAACATATTAAACGTGTAGCTGAAACTTGCATCCATTAAAGCTTTCAAAATCACTTACAAAGTAAAGCTACCAGATTTTATCGCTTCAACAGAATAACATATCCTCTTCGAATAGTACATTAACGTATATTATTTACAAACAAGAGTTTTTTGTTTTAAAATAAACTAAAAACTAGGTGTCCAATTGTTATAAAACTATAATTATTCAAATACTCCGCCACCAATTACGATATCTCGCAAACAACTTGTTTTCTATGTTTAAATAAACAAGAATCAGAACAGATAACGCATTTATTATCGTACTAATTAATTTATAAAACATCATGAAATTAATTAATAGAAATCTCCTTTGGCTTTAATGACATTTCCAAGATTGGAAATTGTCATACTTCGAAGGCTCCGAGACCTTTCGAACATGGATTGGTCAGTATAAATGGGTTCGCTGGGGTCTTCAAACTTGGGAGCTTGAAACTCGGATATATAAAACTCGGTTGTACTAGGTGATGTACTCTCGGCGTCAGATTCCTTCACCTTTGAGGACATACAAGGCGAGGTGAGTCAGTTGATATTAATATAGGTTTTATATCATTGATAGCAATAAATAATTAAATAAGTAACTGGAGAATTAAAAATAACCTCGAGTTATATTGAAACAAGACATTCAACAAGACAGTGCATTATATAAACTTATCAATCGTATTTTTTAAATAATTTAATTTCATATTATTTAACAAACCACACTTTCGTATCCATCTTTCTTTTTGTTCAATACGTCTTTAGGCAAACAAAAATGGGCTACCAGTTCTGATTCCCCACGGGTATCAAAACTAGGTTTCTGGCATATATAAAGTCCACAGAATGAGCCGCTGGAAGGCAATTTACCCACACAATACTTGTGCCCATGAAAATGAGCTATTTCATGTGCTATAAAGTAACTTTTATGTACATTAACGTTAACTCTTGGATACCATTGTTACAATTACTTAAAATTTTAAAAGCACGTTTGAAGATGACTTAATTAAAATAAATATGTTACTGATTTAATTTAGACCAACCTTCATAATCATACCAACAACAACAAATTAGTGAACTTAAATTGTCTTCATATTCCAGCACATTACTTTAACCCCAGTGACGAACCTTGATATTGGTGGATTACATACGGTTTTATTAATGTTGGAACGCGTCTCTTACCATTGTCTTGATTCTTCGGATGTAAGATACGGCTGCCACAGCTATAGCAATGGTGATAAACACTACGAAACCCACTACAAACATCAGAGTGTAGTAGCCATCTTTAGGGACACAGACCATCCATCTTTCAGGGGCTGTTGAGCAAATGGTTGATCTAATTCACATTTCTTTTACCAACATTGATGTTAAAATTCACTTATCAGCAAAGTCATGAACTAGTCAGATGTTAAAGTTCACCTATCAGCAAAGTCATGAACTAGTCAGATGTTAAACTTCACTTATCAGCAGTCATCAACTAGTCACATGTTAAAAGTTCACTTATCAGCAAAGTCATGAACTAGTCACATGTTGAAGTTCACTTATCAGCAAAGTTATGAACTAGTCACATGTTAAAGTTCACTTATCAGCAAAGTCATGAACTAGTCACATGTTAAAAGTTCACTTATCACCAAAGTCATGAACTAGTCACATGTTAAAGTTCACTTATCAGCAAAGTCATGAACTAGTCACATGTTAAAGTTCACTTATCAGCAAAGTCATGAACTAGACGCATGTTAAAGTTCACTTATCAGCAAAGTCATCAACTAGTCAGATGTTAAAGTTCACTTATCAGCAAAGTCATGAACTAGTCAGATGTTAAAGTTCACTTATCAGCAAAGTCATGAACTAGTCAGATGTTAAAGTTCACTTATCAGCAAAGTCATGAACTAGTCAGATGTTAAAGTTCACTTATCACCAAAGTCATGAACTAGTCACATGTTGAAGTTCACTTATCACCAAAGTCATCAACTAGTCACATGTTAAAGTTCACTTATCAGCAAAGTCATCAACTAGTCACATGTTAAAAGTTCACTTATCAGCAAAGTCATCAACTAGTCACATGTTAAAGTTCACTTATCAGCAAAGTCATCAACTAGTCACATGTTGAAGTTCACTTATCACCAAAGTCATCAACTAGTCACATGTTAAAGTTCACTTATCAGCAAAGTCATCAACTAGTCACATGTTAAAAGTTCACTTATCAGCAAAGTCATCAACTAGTCACATGTTAAAAGTTCACTTATCAGCAAAGTCATGAACTAGTCACATGTTAAAGTTCACTTATCAGCAAAGTCATGAACTAGTCACATGTTAAAGTTCACTTATCAGCAAAGTCATGAACTAGTCACATGTTAAAGTTCACTTATCAGCAAAGTCATCAACTAGTCACATGTTAAAGTTCACTTATCACCAAAGTCATCAACTAGTCACATGTTAAAGTTCACTTATCAGCAAAGTCATCAACTAGTCAGATGTTAAAGTTCACTTATCACCAAAGTCATGAACTTGTCAGATGTTAAAGTTCACTTATCACCAAAGTCATGAACTAGTCAGATGTTAAAGTTCACTTATCAGCAAAGTCATCAACTAGTCAGATGTTAAAGTTCACTTATCAGCAAAGTCATGAACTAGTCACATGTTAAAAGTTCACTTATCAGCAAAGTCATGAACTAGTCACATGTTAAAGTTCACTTATCAGCAAAGTCATGAACTAGTCACATGTTAAAGTTCACTTATCAGCAAAGTCATGAACTAGTCAGATGTTAAAGTTCACTTATCAGCAAAGTCATGAACTTGTCAGATGTTAAAGTTCACTTATCAGCAAAGTCATGAACTTGTCAGATGTTAAAGTTCACTTATCAGCAAAGTCATGAACTAGTCACATGTTATAGTTCACTTGTCAGCAAAGTCATGAACTAGTCACATGTTATAGTTCACTTGTCAGCAAAGTCATGAACTAGTCAGATGTTAAAGTTCACTTATCAGCAAAGTCATGAACTAGTCACATGTTAAAGTTCACTTATCAGCAAAGTCATCAACTAGTCACATGTTAAAGTTCACTTATCAGCAAAGTCATCAACTAGTCAGATGTTAAAGTTCACTTATCACCAAAGTCATGAACTTGTCAGATGTTAAAGTTCACTTATCACCAAAGTCATGAACTAGTCAGATGTTAAAGTTCACTTATCAGCAAAGTCATGAACTAGTCAGATGTTAAAGTTCACTTATCAGCAAAGTCATGAACTAGTCACATGTTAAAGTTCACTTATCAGCAAAGTCATGAACTAGTCAGATGTTAAAGTTCACTTATCAGCAAAGTCATGAACTAGTCACATGTTAAAGTTCATTACGTTATTTAATTAAATACTTTCTGATCATCATATTTTTCTACATAAAGAAGTGATGTATCTTATTAAAACACTGATATAAAGCTCTCGTTACAACTGCTTCAGAGTTTAATATACATTCCATGTATATTAGACGAAGAAGTACTTTAATAACAAGGGTAAATTTTTGTTAATTTAAAACAAAACGATGGAGCAGCAAAAGTTTCAGATCTTACAGTGCTAAAATTCTGGATTCGATTCCTCGCAGTGATTTGTTTGTTTGTTTGTTTGTTTAAAGCTACAGAATGGGCTATCTGTGCTCTGTACACCACGAGTATCGAAACCCGGTATCTAGTGTTATACGTTCATGTGCATACTGCGTGATAGTGAGGAAGTGTATCCGCCAGGTGGACAGAGCATAGATAGCCCATCATGAAGTTTAATGCTAAACAAAAATGTACTTTTAACTTTATTGACTCTACAGCGCCCTCTACTTACCAAGCCCTTTAGACACCGCAGGTATATCTGATCGGGACAGATACACTTTCAACAGCTCGTGAACTTCCTCTTCGTGGTCAATACTGTCCGTCGAGTTAGGTGGCGCTACTGGCGTGACAAGTGAAACAGGAGACGAAACTGCCCTTTTTTCGTCCCCAGGAGGGAAACGACCCTGGACGACCCCATCACTGCATATTACCTGTGTGGATTGTGCACGTGACTTGACTAAGTTCGCTAAATTATATCACAGATAAATCACATTATATTTTCCTATCATTTTTCGTTTCATAAAATGCCTCTGTGATTAATGAGTTATATTTAATAATATGAACGAATCACTACAGTAGTTCCTGTGAATTATTGTATGACAGTTATTTTCACTTCATATTCGATGGTGTAATATTGTTTATTTGTTTACATTTTGTATTTTCTCATTGCTATTAAATGTATCACGTGTGTTTGTAAATAATTACCGACACATAATCTTTGTTTCAAACTATCCCTAGTCTAAAGCTCTTAATACCGAATCTAACTTTAGAAACGTTTGAAGTTATTACTGGTTCACAAGGTCCCCGGCAGGTGCGAACGGTAGCTTGGAAGACTAGTAAGTTAGAACCTGGTATTTTGAAAGCGTAGAAATCTGCTTCCAACGCCCCTTCAGGAGTTCGGTGAAGCTCTGGAAAAACGTAAAGGTCCACAGGGCATCTGGAGTGAATAATAAAACTAACAAGTTTGTTTTCTGAAGCAATTAGAACTCATTAAGTCCACTGATAGTCATAAAACGTCATGTAATAGTGAGCATACAATGTCTTACAAAACAACTGTGTTAACAAATGTTTTATCGTGGTAGCTCAACGGGAAATCTGAGGACTTATAAAAAAAAATTTGTGTTTAACACGAAACACAGAGAACATTAGAACTTCCACACTCCGAAACATTTCAGAAACACAAATCAAATGTGTCACCATAACTTCCAGACACCCAGTATTATAACAAGCCCGGCGGTTAAGGCACTTGACTCATAATCTGAGGGTCGCGGGTTCAAATCCCCGTCACACCAAACATGCTCATTCTTTCAGCCGTGGGAGCATTATAATTGACGGTCAATCCCACTATTCGTTGGTAAAGATTGGCCCAAGAGTTGGAGGTGGATGGTGATGACCAGCTGCCTTCCCTTTAATCTTACATTGCTAACTTAGGGACGACTAGCGCAGAGAGCCCTCGTGTAGCTTTGCGAGAAATTCAAAACAAACGTTATTATAAAGTAACAGTTTTTATTTTAGGGGTAGGCATTATTAGCTCAGAAGCAATGTGAGATGTGGGGTAGGCATTATTAGCTCAGAAACAATGTGAGATGTTCAACACATCTGAGATGTTCAACAAGTGTTCATTCATTATATCTTAGCTGCAGCACGTTTCACCTATTACAACTTATGATTTAAAAATAACGAAACGATGTCAGCAATATTCATATAAAACCCTGAAGAGAAACTCTATATTTTACAATGACCTTCTAAGTTCGTTCTTCACAAGTCATCCAAAAATATCTTACACAGTAACTATTTATCCAAAACAACTATACGGTCACTACCACTTTGTTGTGAAGATTACTTAACGATATTACAATTACAGGTATTACAAAACTATTTTCAGAGCGCAATACGACAGTGCTGAGGACTAGGCTTAACTACACCAATCGATGACGACAGCTGTCGGTCAAAGCGAGAATTAATAATTACTAACAATAACCAACAATTATCTTCGCGACGTGGTTCTTCGTAAAACCTTGAAGATGGTGTAATTTGTTTCACTGTTAAGATATTTGCAGGTAAACAAAGAATTGTGTTTTGGTGAGCATCGCACTTGGAAAGTGGCGCTCGTTGTTGCTTTACGTCTTGATCTGTGTGACTGGATGTTATCTGTTCAGGTGTTTTATGAATTATATGATACTGTTGTTTGTATGGCCATATTGGAGAAGTGCCTCCCTCCCCCCGAAAACGTTCTTCATTTGTTATATATTTTATTAGATAACAGAAAAATGTGTAAAACCACATGTAAAAATGTGTAAAACTACATGTTTTTCTAAACGTACTCGATGATATATGTTCAAACATTATAATAAACTTTGATTTCAACACTGGCTTTGGTCTCATAACAAGTGTTGTGTACCTGCTATTGTGACGGGGATTCGAACCCGCGACCCTCGGATTGCGAGTAGAGTACCTTAACCACCTGGCCATGCCGGGCCACAAAAGAAGGAAGGAAGAGATAGATAAAATTAAATTGTTGTTTTATACCCCCTGGAGTCAATAAGATGTACTTGTCTTCCAGAGTAGGGATCTTTAGCGATGACGTATGTTGCAAAGATGTCTCCAGTAAAGTAATCATATCGATCTAAAAATAAAATACTGTTGTTATGCTTAGTTTAATCAACATAACATAATATCAACGAACTTTGAACTTTTAACTCAAGTAGTTCTGAGATGTAACGAACGTAAAATGCTTTGTTTTACAACGAGCATTTGTCAATAATTATTTACGTAAGTTGGTGTCACTCGCTGGTTCAAGAATATTTACGACTTTATGTTCGCGTTCAAATGTTTACATCTTTATCTGATTAACGTTATTTACAAAAACGACGAAAACAAGAGGTTTTCTAATCTAAATATAAATAAACATTTTGAAGTAACGTATTATATTTATCAGTATTATCGTTTTAATTATTATAGGCCCAAATATCGTGGGACAGAAGTAACACTTACATTGACTTCGGGTCTCCAACCTGAAGGTCAAAAGATCACCCACAGCTATAGTATTGGTTGGTGTTCCCCGATACAGAATTCTTAAGGTGACACTTGATGTTAGAATGTTCTGCGCTGGTAGATGTTCTATTTGGGTCGGATAACGGCTATAAAACAGAAATTCCCTTCTTAAGTAAGTTTTCCCAGAAAGGCAGACTGACCAAATGGACTTTGATTGACCTTCATTCTTTTGTCTTCACATCAACAAATTTTACTTTGGAAAAATACATAATAAACGTCGTCTTATAACCTCAGACAAACCCATTGTAAGGGGTCATTGACAAAGTGTTTATCGTGTTTATTGCAGAACTTTCTATTTATTGTTTAATCTCTGTGTGTAAGTGTTCACCAAGAACCAAAATGTCAGTGTAAGAACAGACAGAGTGGTTCGTTAATTCTAAAGAACTGAGTGACAAACAAACTAACCCATCAGTTCTACTATCCATATAGTTGGAGGTCACCACGGTCTCGCCAGGTCCAGCTAAATAACACGTTAGGTTGTATACTTTATCGTGTGACGTTTGAACATAGTCGTTGAATTGTACCACCACGATATTGGTCATGACGTCACTATACTGTCAAAGAATAAATAAATAAAACATGTCATCTTAATAATAATGATATTTACCTCGTAACAAAATCAAAATAAAGCATCGTTGTATTATAGCAGTTGAAATATATTTTCTTACTATTTTCCCTTATGGATAAAACGTATATTTATGTAACAAGTTAAAATTCCGTTTCATATTTTATGTTGTACATAAATACATCTAAAAGAAAAGGGTATTTGCCTGTAAAACCTGCTTCTCTGTGCTACCTGATCGGTTTACACGAATCTAAACTTACGAGGTCTGTTCAAAAAAATAAGCGGATTGTTTGAATTGCGCGGCTCCATTTGATTCAGGGGAATCCGCTTGGTGTCGCTAGGTTCGCACAGATCAGCTGATTATGACGCCATTTCCCGATTGCAGATATCTTCATTTGTGTATTAGCTACGCGGTTTTAAGTGAAGCGCGATTTTTTCGTTTGGCGGATTTCAGAATGAATGACCAACGACTTGCTGTGAAATTTTGTGTTAAACTTGGAAAATCTGCGACTGAAACTTTTGCTATGCTTAACACGGCTTACGGTGATGTTGCTATGAATCTTACGGCATGTTTCAAGTGGCATGAACGTTTTAAGGATGGTCGACAGTCCATTGAAGATGATGAGCGTCCTGGACGTCCTTCCACGTCAACTGACGACCCACACGTCGACAAAATCAACACTCTGGTGCGGGCAAATCGACGTCTGACTGTCAGGGAGCTTGCTGAAGAGTGTGGGATACCAGTTGAATCTTGTTACGAGATTTTGACCGAAAAATTGAAGATGCACCGCGTTGCTGCGAAATTTGTGCCTCAGATCTCGTGCGTTTTTGGCCAAACACTCGATCACTGTTCTTCCCCACCCCCCTACTCACCTGACCTTGCTCCTTGAGATTTTTTCTTGTTCTCCAAACTCAAAAGACCCTTGAAAGGAAGAAGATTTGAGACGATTCCCGAGATTATGGCAAATGCGACGAAGGAGCTGGAGGACATTACAAAAGAAGTGTACCAGGACTGTTTCAACAAGTGGAAACACCGTTGGGATAAGTGTGTGCGTTGGGGAGGAGAGTACTTTGAAGGGGTCCCAGACCTGTAACTTCTAAATAAAGTACATTTTGTTTTATGACGTCAGTCCGCGTATTTTTTGAACAGACCTCGTAAACAACTTTATACAATATAATTCTTTTTACAAGACAGTCCATGATAATCACGTGGTTAAGGCGCTAGACTCGTAATCTGAGTGTTGCAGTTCGTATCCCGGTCGCACCAAACATGCTCGCCCTTTTATCCGTGGGAGCGTTGTAATGTTTCAGTCAATCCCACTATTCGTTGGTAAAAGAGTTGCCCAAGAGTTGGCGGCGGGTGGTGATGACTAGCTGCCTAACAAATTTTTATTTGTTATATGAAATAGTATAGCATAAAATCTAAGCTAATAATCTATATTTTAATAGTATATTCGTTTTAAGTTCTTAATTATATAAGACAATATTTTTTTAAAATTTTAAATTTCCCCTAGTGTGATAAACGTAACACATTTTCTCTAGATATATTCTCCAATCTGTTTTATCCATCCTCCCTCGAAATTCAACATAAATAACTCACTATAAAGTGTCATTGTTAAGACTAACCATAACTTACTTTTTTTGTTGTTACAGACCTTTCTTGTCGCACCCAATCCTTCAGGATTCTTTAATTGTTATTTCTCACGTTAACTATATATAGTCTACAACCAATAGAAAGTCAATATTTGTGTCTACAAAATGTAATGATGTATTTCGCTGTATTCTCAACAGAAACATCTAAATTTGTCTTGTTATAAACAAACTTTTCCCAAGAGAAAGTTAGTTATTTGCTTGGGAGAATTTGAGAGGATTCTTTTCACACTGTTAAAAAGCTTGAATATTTTATCAGGAAAATCGTGTTATATGAAATTCCAAGTTATCAAAGAATTACTGCACTTAATATTTGTTATCAGTTAACTTACTGGGACGTAGGACAACAACATCATAATGAGACCAAAGTTAAGATGATTCCTTTGTTACCACTCCTCATTGTCATCGTTAAATCCTAACAGATAATGTATGTGTGGTCGTACCAATCAGACGTGTTGGGCATCTATCAGACAAAATCCTGACATATCAGAAACTTCAACAACAACAAAAACTCATACTACCGGGCCTGGCATGGCCAAGCGCGTTAAGGCGTGCGCTTCGTAATCTGAGGGTCGCGGGTTCGCATCCCCGTCGCGCCAAACATGCTCGCCCCCTTTCAGTCGTGGGGGCGTTATAATGTGACGGTCAATCACACTATTAGTTGGTAAAAGAGTAGCCCAAGAGTTAGCGGTGAGTGGTGATGACTAGCTGCCTTCCCTCTAGTCTTACACTGCTAAATTAGGGACGGCTAGCACAGATAGCCCTCGAGTAGCTGTGTGTGAAATTAGAAAACAACAACAACAACTCATCGTACCTGTTGTGTACCACAACGCGGGAAACCGTTCGCCCGACTGATCTTCAGCACGTTCACATTACCGCCATTTCCATCATAGAAACACGTTTCGAAAAACCCATATGTGTAGATACGGCCAAAGAAGCCACCTGGTGTCCGTAGCGAAAATTCCATACCGTCCGGTGAGCACGACTGAGTTACTAACAAGAATATTCAAAATAAATATTTTTGGGAAAACAAATTACATTGAGAGTGATAATAAGGGAAAGGGGAGGTTATGCAAATTACAATATTTTATTATTGTTTAGTGAAAAACAAATTACATTGAGAGTGATAATAAGGGAAAGGGGAGGTTATGCAAATTACAACATTTTATTATTCTTTAGTGAAAAACAAAATACATTGAGAGTGATAATAAGGGAAAGGGGAGGTTATGCAAATTACAATATTTTATTATTGTTTAGTGAAAAACAAAATACATTGAGAGTGATAATAAGGGAAAGGGGAGGTTATGCAAATTACAATATTTTATTATTGTTTAGTGAAAAACAAAATACATTGAGAGTGATAATAAGGAAAGGGAGGTTATGCAAATTACAATATTTTATTATTGTTTAGTGAAAAACAAATTACATTGAGAGTGATAATAAGGAAAGGAGGTTATGCAAATTACAATATTTTATTATTGTTTAGTGAAAAACAAAATACATTGAGAGTGATAATAAGGAAAGGGGAGGTTATACAAATTACAATATTTTATTATTGTTTAGTGAAAACAAATTACATTGAGAGTGATAATAAGGAAAGGGGAGGTTATACAAATTACAATATTTTATTATTGTTTAGTGAAAACAAATTACATTGAGAGTGATAATAAGGGAAAGAGGAGGTTATGCAAATTACAATATTTTATTATTGTTTAGTGAAAAACAAAATACATTGAGAGTGATAATAAGGGAAAGGGGAGGTTATGCAAATTACAATATTTTATTATTGTTTAGTGAAAAACAAATTACATTGAGAGTGATAATAAGGGAAAGGGGAGGTTATGCAAATTACAATATTTTACTATTGTTTAGTGAAAAACAAATTACATTGAGAGTGATAATAAGGGAAAGGGCAGGTTATGCAAATTACAATATTTTACTATTGTTTAGTAAATTATTGTCCCCAGCTGGATGCTACTTACTGCTGTCCCTAGCTAGATGTTACTTACTGCTGTCCCCAGCTGGATGTTACTTACTGTTGTCCCCAGCTGGATGTTACTTACTGCTGTCCCCAGCTGGATGTTACTTACTGCTGTCTCCAACTGGATGTTACTTACTGCTGTCCCCAGCTGGATGTTACTTACTGCTGTCCCCAGCTGGGACAGCGGTAAGTCTTCAGATTTACAGAGCTAGAATCAGGGGTTCGACTCCTTTCGGTGGACACAGCAGAGAGCCCGATGTGGCTTTGCTATGATAAAACATACACACACACTTACTGCTATTCGACATAAACTCTATGTTGTGAAACCTCGAGAAAAAGAAATACATTAAAAAAATTCATAACTTTTAAAATGTTCGTTTCCAACTTTGTTGTTGTTTTGAATTAAGCACAAAGCTACTCAATGGGCTATCTGTGCTCTGCCCACCACGGGTATCGAAATCCGGTTTTCAGCGTTGTAAGTCCGCAGACATACCGCTGAGCCACTAGGGGGGCCTTCCAAACTTCACCAGTCATTTGAGAAATCTAGTAATCAGACGCATCTATAGGTTTGGGGGGGGGGGATTAGAAAGGGGCTGCATTTGTACTCGAATGAGGTTATGAGAAGTAAGGAAACTAAAGTCTGAGGAATAATTATTTCTGAGACTAATCCTTAGGAAACCATTTAATTTGAACATTATGAAGTGTATTTGGAACCTTAACATTGCTTTATGAATGTTGACTTACGTTGTGTTAGGAATTATTAAAAATTATTATTTGAATATAATTAGTACTTATAAGTTAAAATAACAAGTTTATCTACCATTCAACAATGATTAGTAACTACCCAATTTAATACAGAAAATGTGATTAGTAATTACCCAATTTAATACAGAAAATGTGATTAGTAACTACCCAATTTAATACAGAAAATGTGATTAGTAACTACCCAATTTAATACAGAAAATGTGATTAGTAACTACCCAATTTAATACAGAAAATGTGATTAGTAACTACCCAATTTAATACAGAAAATGTGATTAGTAACTACCAAATTTAATACAGAAAATGTGATTAGTAACTACCAAATTTAATACAGAAAATGTGATTAGTAACTACCCAATTTAATACAGAAAATGTGATTAGTAACTACCCAATTTAATACAGAAAATAATGTGATTAGTAACTACCCAATTTAATACAGAAAATGTGATTAGTAACTACCCAATTTAATACAGAAAATGTGATTAGTAACTACCCAATTTAATACAGAAAATGTGATTAGTAACTACCCAATTTAATACAGAAAATGTGATTAGTAACTACCCAATTTAATACAGAAAATGTGATTAGTAACTACCCAATTTAATACAGAAAATAATGTGATTAGTAACTACCAAATTTAATACAGAAAATGTGATTAGTAACTACCCAATTTAATACAGAAAATGTGATTAGTAACTACCAAATTTAATACAGAAAATAATGTGATTAGTAACTACCCAATTTAATACAGAAAATGTGATTAGTAACTACCAAATTTAATACAGAAAATGTGATTAGTAACTACCAAATTTAATACAGAAAATGTGATTAGTAACTACCAAATTTAATACAGAAAATAATGTGATTAGTAACTACCCAATTTAATACAGAAAATAATGTGATTAGTAACTACCCAATTTAATACAGAAAATAATGTGATTAGTAACTACCCAATTTAATACAGAAAATAATGTGATTAGTAACTACCCAATTTAATACAGAAAATGTGATTAGTAACTACCCAATTTAATACAGAAAATGTGATTAGTAACTACCCAATTTAATACAGAAAATGTGATTAGTAACTACCCAATTTAATACAGAAAATGTGATTAGTAACTACCCAATTTAATACAGAAAATGTGATTAGTAACTACCCAATTTAATACAGAAAATGTGATTAGTAACTACCAAATTTAATACAGAAAATGTGATTAGTAATTACCCAATTTAATACAGAAAATGTGATTAGTAACTACCAAATTTAATACAGAAAATGTGATTAGTAACTACCCAATTTAATACAGAAAATGTGATTAGTAATTACCCAATTTAATACAGAAAATGTGATTAGTAACTACCAAATTTAATACAGAAAATGTGATTAGTAACTACCCAATTTAATACAGAAAATGTGATTAGTAACTACCAATTTAATACAGAAAATGTGATTAGTAACTACCCAATTTAATACAGAAAATGTGATTAGTAACTACCCAATTTAATACAGAAAATGTGATTAGTAACTACCCAATTTAATACAGAAAATGTGATTAGTAACTACCCAATTTAATACAGAAAATGTGATTAGTAACTACCCAATTTAATACAGAAAATGTGATTAGTAACTACCCAATTTAATACAGAAAATGTGATTAGTAACTACCCAATTTAATACAGAAAATGTGATTAGTAACTACCAAATTTAATACAGAAAATGTGATTAGTAACTACCAAATTTAATACAGAAAATGTGATTAGTAACTACCCAATTTAATACAGAAAATGTGATTAGTAACTACCCAATTTAATACAGAAAATGTGATTAGTAACTACCCAATTTAATACAGAAAATAATGTGATTAGTAACTACCCAATTTAATACAGAAAATGTGATTAGTAACTACCAAATTTAATACAGAAAATGTGATTAGTAACTACCAAATTTAATACAGAAAATGTGATTAGTAACTACCCAATTTAATACAGAAAATGTGATTAGTAACTACCCAATTTAATACAGAAAATAATGTGATTAGTAACTACCAAATTTAATACAGAAAATAATGTGATTAGTAACTACCAAATTTAATACAGAAAATAATGTGATTAGTAACTACCAAATTTAATACAGAAAATGTGATTAGTAACTACCCAATTTAATACAGAAAATGTGATTAGTAACTACCAAATTTAATACAGAAAATGTGATTAGTAACTACCCAATTTAATACAGAAAATGTGATTAGTAACTACCCAATTTAATACAGAAAATGTGATTAGTAACTACCCAATTTAATACAGAAAATGTGTGTGAACAGCCTTATCTGTTGAAACATGGGGGACAGCCCTCCAGCCGTATCTGTTGAAACATAGGGGACAGCCCTCCAACCGTATCTGTTGCAACATAGGGGACAGCCCTCCAGCCGTATCTGTTGAAACATAGGGGACTGCCCTCCCGCATGAATTCAGAAGAATTAGGACAAATACTGTAACTGAGAGAACGCCCTATAAATCCACTTCCAAACACGTATCTCAAACAAATAACTTTATTTGTGATACTGTAACAAGTAGTTTTAAAACTTACCATCCAAACAGTTACCTCCTCCCGGTCCGAAACCATCTCTTTCAAAATAATCAAACTGAGTGTTTTGATCGAAATGGGAAGGATTGTTGATCCTTAGTTGAGACAAATCTATGTCGCTTAGTTCACAGTTGTCTGGAGCGAACGGTCTGGAAATGTGAAACTTTCTCAATCTACAACCATACTGATTTAAATTACATTTAAAAAACAACCTAATTTGGTAAATTTAAAATATAATAATAAAGCAAAATTATAATGTATGTTATCTGGATAACATCACGTTGAATATTCAGTTTTATCAGAAACTAAATGTATTTTCGTGTTAGTTGTGAAATGGTAAGTTTATAAAAGTTTATTTAAGTACTAATAATCGTAATTAGAATTTTTAACACGAACAACTCCTTATGCGCATGTCAGACCAGAGACCTCTACGATTCAAGAACCATCGTCTTTAATCGAGAGATACTCCTGAGAAACACAATCAACAGTATATTTGTTCGGTTATTTGATTCAAATAACAGGGTATTTTAAGTATCTCTAGTTACTACCCTGTAATATCTAGCTCTTTATAAAGTCTGTCGTGTGTTGCGTCTTATATCTTAAGTATCTCTAGTTACTAACCTGTAATATCTAGCTCTTTATAAAGTCTGTCGTGTGTTGCGTCTTATATTTTAAGTATCTCTAGTTACTAACCTGTAATTTCTAGCTCTTTATAAAGTCTGTCATGTGTTGTGTCTTATATTTTCAGTATCTCTAGTTACTAACCTGTAATTTCTAGCTCTTTATAAAGTCTGTCGTGTGTTGTGTCTTATATTTTATGTATCTCTAGTTACTAACCTGTAATTTAAAGAACGACAGATAAAGTCTGTCATGTGTCGTGTCTTACTATCTCTAGTTACTACCCTGTAATATCTAGCTCTTTATAAAGTCTGTCGTGTGTTGTGTCTTATATTTTAAGTATCTCTAGTTACTAACCTGTAATATCTAGCTCTTTATAAAGTCTGTCGTGTGTTGCGTCTTATATCTTAAGTATTTTTTAGTTTCTAACCTGTAATCTCTAGCTCTTTATAAAGTCTGTCGTGTGTTATGTCTTATACTTTAAGTATCTCTAGTTACTAACCTGTAATTTCTAGCTCTTTATAAAGTCTGTCGTGTGTTGTGTCTTATATTTTAAGTATCTCTAGTTTCTAATCTGTAATCTCTAGCTCTTTATAAAGTCTGTCGTGTGTTGTGTCTTATATTTTAAGTATCTCTAGTTATTAACCTGTAATATCTAGCTCTTTATAAAGTCTGTCATGTGTTGCGTCTTATATCTTAAGTATCTCTAGTTACTAACCTCTAATATCTAGCTCTTTATAAAGTCTGTCGTGTGTTATGTCTTATACTTTAAGTATCTCTAGTTACTAACCTGTAATTTCTAGCTCTTTATAAAGTCTGTCGTGTGTTGTGTCTTATATTTTAAGTATCTCTTGTTACTAACCTGTAATTTCTAGCTCTTTATAAAGTCTGTCGTGTGTTGTGTCTTATATTTTAAGTATCTCTAGTTACTAACCTGTAATTTAAAGAACGACAGATAAAGTCTGTCATGTGTCGTGTCTTACTATCTCTAGTTACTAACCTGTAATTTCTAGCTCTTTATAAAGTCTGTCGTGTGTTGTGTCTTATATTTTAAGTATCTCTAGTTACTAATCTGTAATTTAAAGAACGACAGATAAAGTCTGTCATGTGTCGTGTCTTACTATCTCTAGTTACTAACCTGTAATTTCTAGCTCTTTATAAAATCTGTCGTGTGTTGTGTCTTATATTTTAAGTATCTCTAGTTACTAACCTGTAATATCTAGCTCTTTATAAAGTCTGTCGTGTGTTGCGTCTTATATCTTAAGTATCTCTAGTTACTAACCTGTAATTTCTAGCTCTTTATAAAGTCTGTCGTGTGTTGTGTCTTATATTTTATGTATCTCTAGTTACTAACCTGTAATTTAAAGAACGACAGATAAAGTCTGTCATGTGTCGTGTCTTACTATCTCTAGTTACTAACCTGTAATTTCTAGCTCTTTATAAAGTCTGTCGTGTGTTATGTTTTATATTTTAAGTATCTCTAGTTACTAACCTGTAATTTCTAGCTCTTTATAAAGTCTGTCGTGTGTTGTGTCTTATATTTTAAGTATCTCTAGTTACTAACCTGTAATTTCTAGCTCTTTATAAAGTCTGTCGTGTGTTGTGTCTTATATCTTATGTATCTCTAGTTTCTAACCTGTAATTTAAAGAACGACAGATAAAGTCTGTCATGTGTCGTGTCTTACTATCTCTAGTTACTAACCTGTAATTTCTAGCTCTTTATAAAGTCTGTCGTGTGTTGCGTCTTATATTTTAAGTATCTCTAGTTACTAACCTGTAATTTCTAGCTCTTTATAAAGTCTGTCGTGTGTTGTGTCTTATATTTTAAGTATCTCTAGTTACTAACCTGTAATTTAAAGAACGACAGGTAAAGTCTGTCATGTGTCGTGTCTTACTATCTCTGGTTACTAACCTGTAATTTCTAGCTCTTTATAAAGTCTGTCGTGTGTTGTGTCTTATATTTTATGTATCTCTAGTTACTAACCTGTAATTTAAAGAACGACAAATAAAGTCTGTCATGTGTCGTGTCTTACTATCTCTCGTTACTAACCTGTAATTTCTAGCTCTTTATAAAGTCTGTCGTGTGTTGTGTCTTATATTTTAAGTATCTCTAGTTACTAACCTGTAATTTCTAGCTCTTTATAAAGTCTGTCGTGTGTTGCGTCTTATGTTTTAAGTATCTCTAGTTACTAACCTGTAATATCTAGCTCTTTATAAAGTCTGTCGTGTGTTGCGTCTTATATTCTAAGTATCTCTAGTTACTAACCTGTAATATCTAGCTCTTTATAAAGTCTGTCGTGTGTTGCGTCTTATATTTTAAGTATCTCTAGTTACTAACCTGTAATATCTAGCTCTTTATAAAGTCTGTCGTGTGTTGCGTCTTATATTTTAAGTATCTCTAGTTACTAACCTGTAATTTATAGCTCTTTATAAAGTCTGTCGTGTGTTGTGTCTTATATTTTCAGTATCTCTAGTTACTAACCTGTAATTTAAAGAACGACAGATAAAGTCTGTCATGTGTCGTGTCTTACTATCTCTAGTTACTAACCTGTAATTTCTAGCTCTTTATAAAGTCTGTCGTGTGTTATGTCTTATATTTTAAGTATCTCTAGTTACTAACCTGTAATTTTTAGGTCTTTATAAAGTCTGTCGTGTGTTGTGTCTTATATTTTCAGTATCTCAAGTTACTAACTTGTAATTTCTAGCTCTTTATAAAGTCTGTCGTGTGTTGTGTCTTATATTTTATGTATCTCTGGTTACTGACCTGTAATTTCTAGCTCTTTATAAAGTCTGTCTTGTATTACGTCTTATATTTTAAGTATCTCTAGTTACTAACCTGTAATTTCTAGCTCTTTATAAAGTCTGTCGTGTGTTGTGTCTTATATTTTAAGTATCTCTAGTTACTAACCTGTAATTTAAAGAACGACAGATAAAGTCTAGTTACTAACCTGTAATTGAAAGAACAACAGATAAAGTCTGTCGTGTGTTATGTCTTATATTTTAAGTATCTCTAGTTACTAGCCTGTAATTTCTAGCTCTTTATAAAGTCTGTCTTGTATTACGTCTTATATTTTAAGTATCTCTAGTTACTAACCTGTAATTTCTAGCTCTTTATAAAGTCTGTCGTGTGTTGTGTCTTATATTTTAAGTATCTCTAGTTACTAACCTGTAATTTAAAGAACGACAGATAAAGTCTAGTTACTAACCTGTAATTGAAAGAACGACAGATAAAGTCTCGAGCTTCTAAACAAGCACGTTCGCACTCTTCGATTCTATCAGTTTGAAGCACGCGCCGGATGTAAAATCTGGTGATTCTAAGGCCTTCCCTCAACCTATGAAAAGGTCGTCCTTCTCCAACCCCTCCTGGTGGACAAACTGGGTAGACTCCAGGATTGGGTGGACGTCGAGGACCAGGGGGATATGGTGCAGGATAACGACGATCTATTCCAAAACTCCCCCCGTAACGATTATCAGGAGGAGGTGGGTACTGAACAGGATAACTACTCCAGAAGTATGGCCTGTCATTCCACCTGTTCTCTCCCCAGCCGCCGCTTCCTCCCCCGTAGTCTGATCTATCATCCAAACGACCTCCGCCGCGATATCCTCCATAGCTTCCCCCGTATCCTCCTCTTCCAGGGTATCGAGATCCTCTAGGGGATTCAGTTCTTCCTGTAGAAATAAGAATAATAACACTACGGTAATACTTCGGACAGAAGTAAAATTAAGTCATAATAACTAAAGCCTTAAAAACAAAGTTCGAGTTGGATTACCGTTTATACAGAGGTCATCAACCATCATAAACAAGTAATATTACTTATTAAAAACTAACAGTAGTAATGATACCTGGGTATGGCATCAATCAATCACTCAATTCGTTAAAATAACGGTTTGGTTTTGAATTTCGCGCAAAGCTACACGAGGGCTATCTGCGCTAGCCGTCCCTAGTTTAGGAGTGTAAGACTAAAGGAAAGGCAGCTAGTAATCACCACCCACCACCAACTCTTGGGCTACTAACGAATAGTGGGATTGAAAGGGCGAGCATGTTTTGTGGGACGGGGATTCGAACCTGCGACTCTCGGATTACGAGTTGGGTGACTTGATCACCTGGCTATGCCAGGCCTCATTAAAATAATAAGAATAAGCCAATCATGAATGGTAAAACCAATTATACTAGGGTGGCTCAGCCAGTTCGGCAACAATTCTATTCTTTCAAATAGAACCAACAACAAAGTATGACGGCATCAAACTACGACTCAAAGTATGACAGTTTCAAAGTATGCACAGAATGTAATGATATAAAAAACTGTTTAGTGTAAATATTGTTAATTAATTTATTAAATATTGTTAATTAATTTATTAAATATTGTTAATTAATTTAAATATTGTTAATTGATTCATTAAATCTTATTAATCAATTTATTCTTTACGTCAATAGTTTATGATTGTATAGTTTTTATTCATAAAAAGAGAATTAAAAGCAATTATTTTAAAGTAAATGTTGTGGAAAATTTAATGACGTAACTCGATAAGAGTTTGTAAGTCACTGATGTCGAGATTGCCGAACGTCGCGTGAAATTGGTTGATTTAGAGAATATGGTGAGCAGACGGTTAAGTAATAAACATATAAATAGTGTAAAATGAATGGGAAAGTAAGGCCCGGCATGGCCAGGTGGTTAGGGCGCTCGACTCGGAATATGAGGGTCGTAGGATTGAGTCACCGTCACACCAAACATGTTCGCTCTTTTAACCGTGGGGACGCCATAATGTCACGGTCAATCCCACAATTCGTTGATAAAAGAGTAGTCCAAGAGTTGGCGTTGATGACTAGTTGCCTTTCCCTCGCATTACATTGTCAATTGAGGAACGGCTAGAGCAGATAGCCCTCGTGCAGCTTTGCGAGAAATTCAAAACAAACAAACAAACTGGAAAAGTAGACAGACAAAGACAAAGCAGACGAGAAGTAAAGCTACGACAAGGATTTCGTTGTAGGACAAAGAGCCTAACATCTATTATGTTAGAATGAGACCAGCGGTGTTGAAACAGGAAATAATAATAATTTATTTCGTCAATGAAAAGTTCTCCGCTGGTACAGCGGTACGTCTTCGGATTTACAACGCTAAAATCAGGGGTTCGATTCCCCGCAGTGGGCTCAGCAGATAGTCCAATGTGGCTTTGCTATAAGAAAACGCACACTCGTCAATGAAAGTTCTAAAATAACTTCTGTGGACTTTAACAAAAAGAGAAAAGTAGCAGACGATTTTAGAAGTATACAATACAACTGTGATAACTCGACCGTAAAGGAAGTGAATTATATTTGGATGGTTTAATGATAATGATAGAAGAAAATAGTTCGGCTCGTCAGTTGAACTTCGAAAAGAATTAAACTGGCCTAAGTGAACCTTTTATAAGAAGAACACAACTATGATATATAGCGTTCATGATATGCTTATGATCTCTATATCGTAAATAAGTTGTAAATATGATAATATAGTTCCGAATATGTATATATAAGTGATAGCTGATCTTAGGATTTATGTATTGTTTGGTGATATTTGAATTTTGCCATAATTATAAATTAAAGTTATGAAAATTTAGTTCAAATATACGTTAACAGAAAAACAAAGCAAATAATTTCCTTTTATTTGTAAACGATCCATCAAAAAACTCATTTTCGCAGAGTTTCAAAGCTGAGTTCTTCATAAACATTTTTTCCAAAACTCAAATTTCCAAAAACAGTAAACACGATTTTTCGAAGAAAACTAACCAAAATGGGAAAACAAAAACAAACTCAATTGAGAAATATATTTGGCCTTGAAAGCTGAAAGATGCCCAAAAGAAAGATTTATATCATTACTGTAACCAAAAAAACTAACACCGATTATCGCATTTCCATTAAAAAATCTAGGAATATTCCATTTATTTCAGGACAACTATTGTTTTTATAATTAACCACATTTTAGCACCAAACATTCCTGCTTACAAAAAACAACAACAAATATTGTCATTTCCAAAATCAAGCATAGCTTTCTCTTTATAAAGTTAGATAACCACAGGTCCCGGCATGGCCAAGCGTGTTAAGGCGTGCGACTCGTAATCTGAGGGTCGCGGGTTCGCATCCCAGTTGCGCCAAACATGCTCGCCCTCCAAGCCGTGGGGGCGTTATAATGTGACGGTCAGTCCCACTATTCGTTGGTAAAAGAGTAGCCCAAGAGTTGGCGGTGGGCAATGATGACTAACTGCCTTCCCTCTAGTCTTACACTGCTAAATTAGGGACGGCTAGCACAGATAGCCCTCGAGTAGCTTTGTGCGAAAATCAAAGAACAAAAAAACAACAACAGATAACCACAGAATACGTTTTATTAATTCAGTTTTTAACAAAATTATTTTTACCTGTATCTCACAATTTCGAAAAATGATACTACAGAACACACATCTTGGATAAACTTTCATTGATTATTTTAAAAGCAAGTTATTTCTGGATCTTGAACATGAAAACAGGAAACCCTGTGAGAATCGTTACGTAAGACACACGAGATCAAGCACGTTATGCCTAACTGTCACAAGACCTTAGCAGCACGACTACTTACTCCATTTAAACTCGTAAAAGTCGTAGTAATCATCGTCGACCAAGTTAGGCCTACCATTCCGATGACCTTCGTAGCTACTAAATCGGCAAGTTTGATAACGCGAGCTGAACTCAACTGACCAACAATCGCGGCCATAACGCCTCATGCACTCGTCCAGACATTCTCGGAAGGAGAAGGCTTTGATCTCTGCCTCGTGAGATCCAGCTAACCGTTTCCTTTGGTAGCACTCGTAGGAGGCGTTGTTCAAGAGGTTATCTAGGGGCGAGAGTATGGCACAAGTTCAAACAAAGTCGATTTTTTAAAAAATTTACTTAGTGTATTCTTTTTTCACCCCTTAAAACTATAATTATTTGTTATTTCACGTATTGTAAATTACCCTTAAAATGTTTGACTGCTTAGTTTAAAACTGATATTAATTATTTGAGACTGTCAAGCTGTCTCATTCTCGTTTTCCTAGAGATAACCAGTAGTGTGGAAACAACGTTTTCTCGCTATTTCCAACAAATCCGATCTGAACTTGTAAACTTTTGACCACCCCTAGAAAAAAAAGAATTATTAACCGTTTCATCCAGACTGTAAGTTATCAAAGTATAATGAAAGAATATATTGCAAAACACAAAATAAAACATGTAGTTCTGTTGATATTGATGACAAAGTTCCAAACAACTATGGTCAAAGTTTATATTTTCACCTTTTTACACATATTTTTGAGGTTATCATGTTGTTAGTAAATGACATAGCTACTCTATGAAACAAAGTACTGTTGGTACTTATCAGCACGGATCACAATGTTAGTAAATGACATAGCTACTCTATGAAACAAAGTACTGTTGGTACTTATCAGCACGGATCACAATGTTAGTAAATGACATAGCTACTCTATGAAACAAAGTACTGTTGGTACTTATCAGTACGGATCACAATGTTAGTAAATGACATAGCTACTCTATGAAACAAAGTACTGTTGGTACTTATCAGTACGGTATCATGTTGTTAGTAAATGACATAGCTACTCTATGTAACAAAGTACTGTTGGTACTTATCAGCACGGATCACAATGTTAGTAAATGACATAGCTACTCTATGAAAGAAAGTACTGTTGGTACTTATCAGCACGGATCACAATGTTAGTAAATGACATAGCTACTCTATGAAACAAAGTACTGTTGGTACTTATCAGTACGGATCACAATGTTAGTAAATGACATAGCTACTCTATGAAAGAAAGTACTGTTGGTACTTATCAGTACGGTATCATGTTGTTAGTAAATGACATAGCTACTCTATGTAACAAAGTACTGTTGGTACTTATCAGCACGGATCACAATGTTAGTAAATGACATAGCTACTCTATGAAACAAAGTACTGTTGGTACTTATCAGCACGGATCACAATGTTAGTAAATGACATAGCTACTCTATGAAACAAAGTACTGTTGGTACTTATCAGTACGGATCACAATGTTAGTAAATGACATAGCTACTCTATGAAACAAAGTACTGTTGGTACTTATCAGCACGGATCACAATGTTAGTAAATGACATAACTACTCTATGAAACAAAGTACTGTTGGTACTTATCAGCACGGATCACAATGTTAGTAAATGACATAGCTACTCTATGAAACAAAGTACTGTTGGTACTTATCAGCACGGATCACAATGTTAGTAAATGACATAGCTACTCTATGAAACAAAGTACTGTTGGTACTTATCAGCACGAATCACAATGTTAGTAAATGACATAGCTACTCTATGAAACAAAGTACTGTTGGTACTTATCAGTAAGGAATCATGTTGTTAGTAAATGACATAGCTACTCTATGAAACAAAGTACTGTTGGTACTTATCAGCACGGATCACAATGTTAGTAAATGACATAGCTACTCTATGAAACAAAGTACTGTTGGTACTTATCAGTAAGGAATCATGTTGTTAGTAAATGACATAGCTACTCTATGAAACAAAGTACTGTTGGTACTTATCAGCACGGATCACGATATTTCAACATAGATCTGCTCAGAATTTCTACTCCCAATATTTTCACACCTATTTCTTATGTTTATTTTACTGTCAGTGCTGATGTTCAAACCGTTCGAAAATAAAGCAATGAATCGCCACTCTAAATAATAAACTTCGAAAACATGTTGGGTAAGGTTTATTGGCTTGTTTCTAGTACAATAATTACAACAAGCATTGTATTAACTACTATATAAAAGGGAAAGAAAACATTCACAATATGACTGTGTATAAAACCTGATCCAGTAAACTTGTTATGTATTTGAATGTTAGTTACAATTTAGGTGTAAAAGTGTAGAAGAACTTCCTGTTTAACCACACTTACACAGTAACAAATAAATACATAATTTCCAGTGATATAAATATGACCAATTTATCTAATATTTCTCACTTAGCGTTACAGTCTGAGTAGCCTTACAGACAATGGGTGTTAGTACAGTTTATGAAGACAAGTTTATTCATCAAAGCATTTGGTTTTTAGAACCAATGAAGTAATATAAGTGTTACAAAGGTGTTAGAAGTATATAATGCCAGTAAAGAAATGAAGTTTTATTAATAACACTGACGGACACAAAATGATTATTTCAGTCAGCCATAGTCAATATTTAACTAGTATTATAAACAACATGAAACAATGGTTATCCACATCAACTTCTTTTCATGAACCATATGGGTCATGGCTGGAACTTTTAATTCCATGTCAAACATAATTTCTAAGCTCCATACTTTAGAAATAAATGAATGGCTAACAAAGATAAACCCACGCTTTGGAGAAAGGAAATAGAGTTCCTTTGTAAACGTTTCATACTGCTACTTCCAAACACAATCACGACATACAAATACTTCCTAGAAAACTGTGAGCACCATATGCTATCAGATCTTAATATTCTAATCCGGTATTTAAAAGGCATCCCATACAATTCTTCCAACTGTGGACAAGACTTTAGCATCATGAACCTTATCACTGTAGAAACTAGATTTAGACTGTTAATCAGCCATGTGACAAATCTCGTGTTCATTAGCTTCACGGCTTCTGATTCAAAACTGGAAACCAGATGACTATGTATCCAATGACTTAGATCTCAGTTGACACATAAACACGAGTATCCCAGTCCAAGGAACTCACTAGTGACCAAGCTTGGAAGTTTTCTTAATAAGTTGTCTAGGAATTCAAATGTTCAAGGTGAAAGAAAATTATTATTTTAATTACATTTTAAAATGTAGATTTTAATTTCAATTACAACTTACAGGCACTATTTCTGAAGTATGTGTTTTTTATGTCTTCGTGACGTAATAGTTGTTAATCATAAGAACACTTTCAAATCGCTTCACTCACTTCTTTAACTACCACTACGCAACTGGAGATAACCTCCACAAAGTAATAATAAACTCCAATAATAAAAGAAAAAATAACTGTTGTAATATATTATAAGGAACAACATGGTCTGGCCACTGCTGTCTCCAGACTTTTTACTTCCTGAATACGTGTGGAACGAAACCAACATATATTTAAAATATATGACGTCATACAATGTAATAACACTGTGGCAGTACAACATAATGTCTAAATATCTACCTGAATGACACAAACACTAGAAGTTGTTTATTTTGATCAGTTCAGTGTTTAACACAAAATTATATTAGATTATAATAGCATTTGTACCATATTTGTTATATAGTGTGAGACCGTGTCTTTCAAAACTTCACTCTTGAAACTCGTACTTGGATGGTTACAAGTTCAAGACCTGCTCGCAACATGTTGTTTTCTCTTTGAACAATACTTTTTACTCAAGTTGTTCTAGTTTATCCAGTAGTATGATGGGTACAAGCTGACAACTGGAACGTTAATTAGTTGTTTACAGCTGACACCTGGAACGTTAATTAGTTGTTTACAGCTGACACCTGGAACGTTAATTAGTTGTTTCTAGCTGACACCTGGAACGTTAATTAGTTGTTTCTAGCTAACACCTGGTACGTTAATTAGTTGTTTACAGCTGACACCTGGAACGTTAATTAGTTGTTTACAGCTGACACCTGGAAAGTTAATTAGTTGTTTACAGCTGACACCTGGAACGCTAATTAGTTGTTTCTAGCTAACACCTGGTACGTTAATTAGTTGTTTCTAGCTGACACCTGGAACGTTAATCAGTTGTTTACAGCTGACACCTGGAACGTTAATTAGTTGTTTCTAGCTGACACCTGGAACGTTAATTAGTTGTTTACAGCTGACACCTGGAACGTTAATTAGTGGTTTCTAGCTGACACCTGGAACGTTAATTAGTTGTTTACAGCTGACACCTGGAACGTTAATTAGTTGTTTCTAGCTAACACCTGGTACGTTAATTAGTTGTTTCTAGCTGACACCTGGAACGTTAATCAGTTGTTTACAGCTGACACCTGGAACGTTAATTAGTTGTTTCTAGCTGACACCTGGAACGTTAATTAGTTGTTTACAGCTGACACCTGGAACGTTAATTAGTGGTTTCTAGCTGACAACTGGAACGTTAATTAGTTGTTTCTAGCTGACACCTGGAACGTTAATTAGTTGTTTACAGCTGACACCTGGAACGTTAATTAGTGGTTTCTAGCTGACAACTGGAACGTTAATTAGTTGTTTCTAGCTAACACCTGGTACGTTAATTAGTTGTTTACAGCTGACACCTGGAACGTTAATTAGTTGTTTACAGCTGACACCTGGAAAGTTAATTAGTTGTTTACAGCTGACACCTGGAACGTTAATTAGTTGTTTCTAGCTAACACCTGGTACGTTAATTAGTTGTTTCTAGCTGACACCTGGAACGTTAATCAGTTGTTTACAGCTGACACCTGGAACGTTAATTATTTGTTTCTAGCTGACACCTGGAACGTTAATTAGTTGTTTCTAGCTGACAACTGGAACGTTAATCAGTTGTTTCCACCATCTTTATCAGTTTATGTTCACCTACAATTTTTAAATCGCATCTCAGTATTGGAAGGGATCTAACCTTGAATTTGATGGTAACGCAATTGTCTTTGTACTGTTTTAACTAATAAGTTATTCAGTTGTGTTAGTACTGTTATAACCAATAAGTTGTCTAGTTATTTTAGTACTGTTATAACTTATAAGTTGTTCAGTTATTTTGGTACTGTTATAACTAATAAATTGTTCAGTTTTTTTAGTACTGTTATAACTAATAAGTTGTTCAGTTGATTTAGTACTGTTATAGCCAATAAGTTGTTCAGTTGTATTAGTAGTGTTATAACCAATAAGTTGTTTAGTTGTACTATTATTATCTTTATTTTCATTTTATCTTCAGCTGTGTGTCTCCTTCCAAATATCTGATTGATATTATTGTAAGATTCTTTCCAGTACACATGTTAGTGTATACAGCTCTACAATACGTCATCCTATCACGTGTTGCTTGTAAGTTACAACAAATGTATTTCAGTGTCGACACTTTACTTGTTAAAAAACGTTTTACTAGAAAACCTTTGTATGTTCAAACCTTCATCCTAGTTGGTTCAACACTCACATGGTTTCATGAACTATCTGATGCGATGCTAAAGTTCTTGGGCTAGGTAATATTTACCCAAGGGTTTTAGAGTAGGTTAAGGATTGGATATCTGAGTCACTAACTAATATCTTATGTAAGTTATTGAAGAAATACCAGAAGTCTGGAAGTTGTTTTCATGTTACTTATCCTTTCAAGGAAGATTATAACACTTGTCACAGTAACTACAGGTCTATTAATTTTATACCAGTGGTGAGAAGTCTGCTTGATAGTGCTTTGAAAGGCCCTTTATTTAACAAAGTTTAAAATTTTATTGAATAGCCAGAATGGTTTCACTGGGGAATATCTTGTTCTACAGGTCTTCTGACGTTCTTTGAAGACGTCAGGCAAATTAGTGTACGGATATAGTTTGATATATCTACGTTATCAGAAAGTATTTGACAAGGTACAACATGAAAGGTTTATTAAAAAGTTATCTCTTTAGTTGTGGGAGAGAGGTTGGTTCACTTAATAGAAAACTGGCTACCCGGAAGAAAGCAGAGGGTTGCTATAAATGGAGTTCAGTCAAACTGGAACAAGTGGGATACATCAGTCAAACTGGAACAAGTGGGATACATCAGTCAAACTGAAACAAGTGGGATACATCAGTCAAAATGGAACAAGTGGGATACATCAGTCAAATTGGAACAAGTAGGATACATCAGTCAAAATGGAACAAGTGGGATACATCAGTCAAACTGGAACAAGTGGGATACATCAGTCAAAATGGAACAAGTGGGATACATCAGTCAAAATGGAACAAGTGGGATACATCAGTCAAACTGGATTCAGTGTTAGGACATTTGCTCTTTTTGATTTACATCAATGACGTAGACAAATGAATGGTCTACAGACTGTCTACATGCTGCTGAAGACATTAACGTTTAGGATGTCTGCTGGTTGTGAGATGGATAAAGAAATGGTATTTTATTATATATAAATAATTTTTTCAATCACATTAACTCTATACATGCCAAAATTAACTTCACATGTGAACAGGAAGAAAGCAATCAAATATCATTTCTTAACCTCAAAATTACAAAAACCGACACACAATTTAAAACAGAAATCCACCGAAAAATCACCCATACTGGACTATACATTCCTTGGGACTCAGCACATGAAACAAAACAAAAACTCAACATACTAATAAACCAAATAAGCACAGCCATAAAACTATGCTCACCATATAAAATTAACGATGAATTAGACAAAATAAAACAATACTTTATCAACATCAAAAAGTTTCCTCCACAAACCGTAGAAAACATTATATGCACACATCTAGACAGAAAGCAAAATCAACTAACAAAAGTAAATATATCCCACGAATTAAAAAATCACGAAACCATATACTGCTGCATACCATATATTCCCGACATCAGCAAACAAATAACCAACATTTGGCAAAAATTAGTAACAAAATATGACATTCCAGTTAATACCAAATTTATTCAAAACCCGGCACAAAACTGGGGTCTATACTATGTAAAACTACACTGACAAACACCACACCAACATTATTTATAAAATACAATGTGATAACTGCCATGACTTCTATATTGGAGAAACAAGTAGAAAAATGGAAACCAGATTCAAAGAACATAAAAAGTCACCTTCACACGTTTTCGAACACTGCAAGTCAAATAAACACAACATAACCATAGAAAACACTCAAATACTAAATAAAGAAACAAACATAAACAAACGCAAAATTAAAGAAGCCTTACTTATACAACAACTTAAACCCAAAATAAACAAATACAAATGAACACCTTTATACCCATATTAATATATATAATCAAACATCTAAGCACGCCCTCTACATTCCTACATTCAGTTGCACAACCCCCTTCAAACATGTGGTCAGCTACTGGTCAGTTACCTCTTTCTTTGTGAAACTGACGATTACCGAAGATGAGCGAACAACGTGTTTCAAGTAATCGCTGTTTAAATATTAAAATCTAATTAAGAAATTTGAAAACTCGTTTTATTTGATTATCTAGATTTTAATGTTTAAACAGTGTTTACTTGTGTTTCAAACAATCCGTGATGACGAGAAAACCCACTTATAGAGAAAAATATGTATGTAAAAACGGCTGGTATGGATAGAGAAAATTCTATGTAGAGGAGCGAACAACGTTTCGACCTTCTTCGGTCATCGTCAGGTTCAGTGGATTATTGTAATGTTTTGAATTTCGCGCAAAGCTACACGATGGCTATCTGCGCTAGCAGTCCCTAATTTAGCAGTGTAAGACTAGAGGGAAGGCAGCTAGTTGTCACCACCCACCGCCAACTATTGGGCTACTCATTTACCAACGAATAGTGGGATTGTCGTCACACTATATCTTCCCCACGGCTATTTTCTCCCACACGCTATCAGCATGTTTGGTGTGATGGAGATTCGAACCCGCGACTCTCAGATTGCGAGTCTAACTATACAGATAGTCATTACTGACACTCTCATTTAAAGTGCCAGTATAATAATTACTGATACGAAATTGTCGACGAAGTTTGTTTGTTTCAGTATTAGCCGCAATAAAATGCTACATAAGGGTTGTGCTACATAAGGGTTGTGTATGTCATCAGTCCTTACAAACAGACCAGATAGAAAGCAGCTAGCCAACAGTATCTAACGCCAAATTTTGGGATACTCTAATTTAATAATGAATGCCTTGATGCTAGTGTAGGAAACACTATACTGCAGAAGCGGGGCCCGAACCATGGACCATCGGAAGAATTCACAATCCGATAAGTTAACCCTTTGCCTCTAGCCACCTATCGGCCATAAAAATAAACCTAAATACGATCTTTATAAATTATTAATCAGTTAAAAGTCAAACTGAAACCACACATACCTGATAAACACATGTTTTCCATGTAGTCACTGTTCGAATCTTGACGAAAGGAATCAGGTGCCGTGTACTTTGTCCCTCGGCTGATTCGACATTTCTGACCTGCGCGATCGAACGTTGCCGAGCGACAGACGAAATTATATTCGTTGAGACATTTGTCTTGGCATTCTGTCCTGTCGGAAGCAAACACTTCATTGTCGTCGTCTCGCTCAAATTTGTACCCTGGTGTTCTTTCGAAGACATACAACTGGTCAGCACATTCTGTGCTCACTTTCGCGGCTGGAGAAATAAACATTTTACTCTCACAACGTGTGTTATTTATGTGTTAAAGGAAGTGATGGCTGTGGAGGGCGAAGACTGTCATATGAGCGTATTTCTCTCATTGTATTTTCGTTATCAATCGTAGGTACATTTGACTTGAAAAGACTAATGAATTAGGATTACAGTGAAGTTTTTAGGAGCACATTTGTTCATTTGATAATGACAGTTGAATTCTCGTGTTCCACCCACTTCCACCAACCCACCCATGAAAACTCAAGTTCAGTCAAATAAAAACAACATATACTAAAAACACGCTAACTGAAAGTAAAAACACAACAACTAATTTTCACTTTATAAATCTCACTTTATATACATGAGAGAGACCACTGACGTTAAATATTAGTTGGTTTACTGTTTATATACATGAGAGACACCATTAACGTTAAATATTAGTTGGTTTACTGTTTATATACATGAGAGAGACTACTGACGTTAAATATTAGTTGGTTTACTGTTTATATACATGAGAGAGACCACTGACGTTAAATATTAGTTGGTTTACTGTTTATATACATGAGAGATACCACTGACGTTAAATATTAGTTGCTTTACTGTTTATATACATGAGAGAGACCACTGACGTTAAATATTAGTTGGTTTACTGTTTACATACATGAGAGAGACCACTGACGTTAAATATTAGTTGGTTTACTGTTTATATACATGATAGAGACCACTGACGTTAAATATTAGTTGGTTTACTGTTTACATACATGAGAGAGACCAACCACTGACGTTAAATATTAGTTGGTTTACTGTTTATATACATGAGAGAGACCACTGACGTTAAATATTAGTTGTTTTACTCTTTATATACATGAAAGAGACCACTGACGTTAAATATTAGTTGGTTTACTGTTTATATACATGAGAGAGACCACTGACGTTAAATATTAGTTGGTTTACTGTTTATATACATGAGAGAGACCACTGACGTTAAATATTAGTTAGTTTACTGTTTATATACATGAGAGACACCATTAACGTTAAATATTAGTTGGTTTACTGTTTATATACATGAGAGAGACCACTGACGTTAAATATTAGTTAGTTTACTGTTTATATACATGAGAGACACCATTAACGTTAAATATTAGTTGGTTTACTGTTTATATACATGAGAGAGACCAACCACTGACGTTAAATATTAGTTGGTTTACTGGTGAACTTCGTTAGATTTCAAAACAAAAGTCGTTACTTCAGTGGCTTGTTTTACAATTTTGAAAAATTTAAATAACTAAATTGCTGTATTTTGGATTTTGAAAAATTGTAAAACAAGCCACTAGTAACATAACTTTTGTTTTAATCTAACAATAAACTCAACAATATTAACGTCAGTGGTGAATTCTCTCATGTATAAACAATAAACAACTAATATTAAAATTAATGTCTCATCTTCTATATAAACAATAAACTAACTAATATTTAACGTCGATCTCTCATGTATATAAACAATAAACCAACTAATATATTAACGTTAATGGTGTCTCTCATATATATAAACAATAAACTAACAATATTAACGTCAAAATCTCTCATATATAAACAGATTTTGAAAAATGAACACTGTGCTACCGGTATATTTTGAAAAATGAGCACTGTGTTACTGGTATATTTTGAAAAATGAACACTGTGTTACTGGTATATTTTGAAAAATGAACACTGTGTTACCGGTATATTTTGAAAAATGAGCACTGTGTTACTGGTATATTTTGAAAAATGAGCACTGTGTTACCGGTATATTTTGAAAAATGAGCACCGTGTTACTGGTATATTTTGAAAAATGAACACTGTGTTACCGGTATATTTTGAAAAATGAGCACTGTGTTACCGGTATATTTTGAAAAATGAGCACTGTGTTACTGGTATATTTTGAAAAATGAGCACTGTGTTACCGGTATATTTTGAAAAATGAACACTGTGTTACCGGTATATTTTGAAAAATGAGCACTGTGTTACTGGTATATTTTGAAAAATGAGCACTGTGTTACCGGTATATTTTGAAAAATGAACACTGTGTTACTGGTATATTTTGAAAAATGAACACTGTGTTACCGGTATATTTTGAAAAATGAGCACTGTGTTACTGGTATATTTTGAAAAATGAACACTGTGTTACTGGTATATTTTGAAAAATGAACACTGTGTTACCGGTATATTTTGAAAAATGAGCACTGTGTTACTGGTATATTTTGAAAAATGAGCACTGTGTTACCGGTATATTTTGAAAAATGAGCACCGTGTTACTGGTATATTTTGAAAAATGAACACTGTGTTACCGGTATATTTTGAAAAATGAGCAATGTGTTACCGGTATATTTTGAAAAATGAGCACTGTGTTACTGGTATATTTTGAAAAATGAGCACTGTGTTACCGGTATATTTTGAAAAATGAACACTGTGCTACCGGTATATTTTGAAAAATGAGCACTGTGTTACTGGTATATTTTGAAAAATGAGCACTGTGTTACTGGTATATTTTGAAAAATGAGCACTGTGTTACTGGTATATTTTGAAAAATGAGCACTGTGTTACCGGTATATTTTGAAAAATGAACACTGTGCTACCGGTATATTTTGAAAAATGAGCACTGTGTTACTGGTATATTTTGAAAAATGAGCAATGTGTTACCGGTATATTTTGAAAAATGAGCACTGTGTTACTGGTATATTTTGAAAAATGAGCACTGTGTTACCGGTATATTTTGAAAAATGAGCACTGTGTTACCGGTATATTTTGAAAAATGAGCACTGTGTTACTGGTATATTTTGAAAAATGAGCACTGTGTTACCGGTATATTTTGAAAAATGAGCACTGTGTTACTGGTATATTTTGAAAAATGAACACTGTGTTACTGGTATATTTTGAAAAATGAACACTGTGTTACTGGTATATTTTGAAAAATGAGCACTGTGTTACCGGTATATTTTGAAAAATGAACACTGTGTTACTGGTATATTTTGAAAAATGAACACTGTGTTACCGGTATATTTTGAAAAATGAACACTGTGTTACTGGTATATTTTGAAAAATGAGCAATGTGTTACCGGTATATTTTGAAAAATGAACACTGTGTTACTGGTATATTTTGAAAAATGAACACTGTGTTACCGGTATATTTTGAAAAATGAACACTGTGTTACTGGTATATTTTGAAAAATGAGCACCGTGTTACCGGTATATTTTGAAAAATGAGCACTGTGTTACTGGTATATTTTGAAAAATGAACACTGTGTTACTGGTATATTTTGAAAAATGAGCACCGTGTTACTGGTATATTTTGAAAAATGAGCACCGTGTTACTGGTATATTTTGAAAAATGAGCACCGTGTTACCGGTATATTTTGAAAAATGAGCACTGTGTTACTGGTATATTTTGAAAAATGAACACTGTGTTACCGGTATATTTTGAAAAATGAGCACTGTGTTACCGGTATATTTTGAAAAATGAACACTGTGTTACCGGTATATTTTGAAAAATGAGCACTGTGTTACTGGTATATTTTGAAAAATGAGCACCGTGTTACCGGTATATTTTGAAAAATGAACACTGTGTTACCGGTATATTTTGAAAAATGAGCACTGTGTTACCGGTATATTTTGAAAAATGAACAATGTGTTACCGGTATATTTTGAAAAATGAGCACTGTGTTACTGGTATATTTTGAAAAATGAGCACCGTGTTACCGGTATATTTTGAAAAATGAACACTGTGTTACTGGTATATTTTGAAAAATGAGCACCGTGTTACCGGTATATTTTGAAAAATGAGCACTGTGTTACTGGTATATTTTGAAAAATGAACACTGTGTTACTGGTATATTTTGAAAAATGAGCACCGTGTTACTGGTATATTTTGAAAAATGAACACTGTGTTACCGGTATATTTTGAAAAATGAGCACTGTGTTACTGGTATATTTTGAAAAATGAGCACCGTGTTACCAGTATATTTTGAAAAATGAGCACCGTGTTACCGGTATGTTTTGAAAAATGAACACTGTGTTACCAGTATATTTTGAAAAATGAGCACTGTGTTACCGGTATATTTTGAAAAATGAGCACTGTGTTACTGGTATATTTTGAAAAATGAGCACTGTGTTACCGGTATATTTTGAAAAATGAACACTGTGTTACTGGTATATTTTGAAAAATGAGCACTGTGTTACCGGTATATTTTGAAAAATGAGCACTGTGCTACCGGTATATTTTAAAAAATGAGCACTGTGTTACCGGTATATTTTGAAAAATGAGCACTGTGTTACTGGTATATTTTGAAAAATGAGCACTGTGTTACCGGTATATTTTGAAAAATGAGCACTGTGTTACCGGTATATTTTGAAAAATGAGCACTGTGTTACTGGTATATTTTGAAAAATGAGCACTGTGCTACCGGTATATTTTGAAAAATGAGCACTGTGTTACTGGTATATTTTGAAAAATGAGCACTGTGCTACCGGTATATTTTGAAAAATGAGCACCGTGTTACCGGTATATTTTGAAAAATGAGCACTGTGTTACCGGTATATTTTGAAAATGAGCACTGTGTTACTGGTATATTTTGAAAAATGAGCACTGTGTTACCGGTATATTTTGAAAAATGAGCACCGTGTTACCGGTATATTTTGAAAAATGAGCACTGTGCTACCGGTATATTTTGAAAAATGAGCACTGTGTTACCGGTATATTTTGAAAAATGAGCACTGTGTTACCGGTATATTTTGAAAAAATGAGCACTGTGTTACTGGTATATTTTGAAAAAATGAGCACTGTGTTACCGGTATATTTTGAAAAATGAGCACCGTGTTACCGGTATATTTTGAAAAATGAGCACTGTGTTACCGGTATATTTTGAAAAATGAGCACTGTGTTACTGGTATATTTTGAAAAATGAGCACTGTGCTACCGGTATATTTTGAAAAATGAGCAATGTGTTACTGGTATATTTTGAAAAATGAACACTGTGTTACTGGTATATTTTGAAAAATGAGCACCGTGTTACCGGTATATTTTGAAAAATGAGCACCGTGTTACCGGTATATTTTGAAAAATGAGCACTGTGTTACTGGTATATTTTGAAAAATGAGCACTGTGTTACCGGTATATTTTGAAAAATGAGCACTGTGTTACCGGTATATTTTGAAAAATGAGCACTGTGCTACCGGTATATTTTGAAAAATGAGCACCGTGTTACCGGTATATTTTGAAAAATGAGCAATGTGTTACTGGTATATTTTGAAAAATGAACACTGTGTTACTGGTATATTTTGAAAAATGAGCACTGTGTTACTGGTATATTTTGAAAAATGAGCACTGTGTTACCGGTATATTTTGAAAAATGAGCACTGTGTTACTGGTATATTTTGAAAAATGAGCACTGTGTTACCGGTATATTTTGAAAAATGAGCACTGTGTTACTGGTATATTTTGAAAAATGAGCACCGTGTTACTGGTATATTTTGAAAAATGAACACTGTGTTACCGGTATATTTTGAAAAATGAGCACTGTGTTACTGGTATATTTTGAAAAATGAGCACTGTGTTACCGGTATATTTTGAAAAATGAGCACTGTGTTACTGGTATATTTTGAAAAATGAGCACCGTGTTACCGGTATATTTTGAAAAATGAGCACTGTGTTACTGGTATATTTTGAAAAATGAGCACTGTGTTACCGGTATATTTTGAAAAATGAGCACCGTGTTACCGGTATATTTTGAAAAATGAGCACTGTGTTACCGGTATATTTTGAAAAATGAGCACTGTGTTACCGGTATATTTTGAAAAATGAGCAATGTGTTACTGGTATATTTTGAAAAATGAACACTGTGTTACTGGTATATTTTGAAAAATGAGCACTGTGTTACTGGTATATTTTGAAAAATGAGCACTGTGTTACCGGTATATTTTGAAAAATGAGCACTGTGTTACTGGTATATTTTGAAAAATGAGCACTGTGTTACCGGTATATTTTGAAAAATGAGCACTGTGTTACTGGTATATTTTGAAAAATGAGCACTGTGTTACTGGTATATTTTGAAAAATGAGCACTGTGTTACCGGTATATTTTGAAAAATGAGCACTGTGTTACTGGTATATTTTGAAAAATGAGCACTGTGTTACCGGTATATTTTGAAAAATGAGCACTGTGTTACTGGTATATTTTGAAAAATGAGCACTGTGTTACCGGTATATTTTGAAAAATGAGCACTGTGTTACTGGTATATTTTGAAAAATGAGCACTGTGTTACCGGTATATTTTGAAAAATGAGCACTGTGTTACCGGTATATTTTGAAAAATGAGCACTGTGTTACCGGTATATTTTGAAAAATGAGCACTGTGTTACCGGTATATTTTGAAAATGAGCACTGTGTTACTGGTATATTTTGAAAAATGAGCACTGTGTTACCGGTATATTTTGAAAAATGAGCACTGTGTTACCGGTATATTTTGAAAAATGAGCACTGTGTTACCGGTATATTTTGAAAAATGAGCACCGTGTTACCGGTATATTTTGAAAAATGAGCACTGTGTTACTGGTATATTTTGAAAAATGAGCACCGTGTTACCAGTATATTTTGAAAAATGAGCACTGTGTTACCGGTATATTTTGAAAAATGAGCACTGTGTTACCGGTATATTTTGAAAAATGAGCACTGTGTTACTGGTATATTTTGAAAAATGAGCACTGTGTTACCGGTATATTTTGAAAAATGAGCACTGTGTTACCGGTATATTTTGAAAAATGAGCACCGTGTTACCGGTATATTTTGAAAAATGAGCACCGTGTTACCGGTATATTTTGAAAAATGAGCACTGTGTTACTGGTATATTTTGAAAAATGAGCACCGTGTTACCGGTATATTTTGAAAAATGAGCACTGTGTTACCGGTATATTTTGAAAAATGAGCACTGTGTTACCGGTATATTTTGAAAAATGAGCACTGTGTTACTGGTATATTTTGAAAAATGAGCACTGTGTTACCGGTATATTTTGAAAAATGAGCACTGTGTTACTGGTATATTTTGAAAAATGAGCACTGTGTTACCGGTATATTTTGAAAAATGAGCACTGTGTTACTGGTATATTTTGAAAAATGAGCACTGTGTTACTGGTATATTTTGAAAAATGAGCACCGTGTTACCAATATATTTTGAAAAATGAGCACTGTGCTACCGGTATATTTTGAAAAATGAGCACTGTGTTACCGGTATATTTTGAAAAATGAGCACCGTGTTACCGGTATATTTTGAAAAATGAGCACTGTGTTACCGGTATATTTTGAAAAATGAGCACTGTGTTACCGGTATATTTTGAAAAATGAGCACCGTGTTACCGGTATATTTTGAAAAATGAGCACTGTGTTACTGGTAAATTTTGAAAAATGAGCACTGTGTTACTGGTAAATTTTGAAAAATGAGCACTGTGCTACCGGTATATTTTGAAAAATGAGCACCGTGTTACTGGTATATTTTGAAAAATGAACACTGTGTTACCAGTATATTTTGAAAAATGAGCACCGTGTTACCGGTATATTTTGAAAAATGAGCACCGTGTTACCGGTATATTTTGAAAAATGAGCACTGTGTTACCGGTATATTTTGAAAAATGAGCACTGTGTTACCGGTATATTTTGAAAAATGAGCAATGTGTTACTGGTATATTTTGAAAAATGAGCACTGTGTTACCGGTATATTTTGAAAAATGAGCACTGTGTTACCGGTATATTTTGAAAAATGAGCACTGTGTTACCGGTATATTTTGAAAAATGAGCACCGTGTTACTGGTATATTTTGAAAAATGAGCACTGTGTTACCGGTATATTTTGAAAAATGAACACTGTGTTACCGGTATATTTTGAAAAATGAGCACTGTGTTACCGGTATATTTTGAAAATGAACACTGTGTTACCGGTATATTTTGAAAAATGAACACTGTGTTACCGGTATATTTTGAAAAATGAGCACTGTGTTACCGGTATATTTTGAAAAATGAGCACTGTGTTACCGGTATATTTTGAAAAATGAGCACTGTGTTACCGGTATATTTTGAAAAATGAACACTGTGTTACCGGTATATTTTGAAAAATGAACACTGTGTTACCGGTATATTTTGAAAAATGAACACTGTGTTACCGGTATATTTTGAAAAAATGAGCACTGTGTTACCGGTATATTTTGAAAAATGAGCACTGTGTTACCGGTATATTTTGAAAATGAGCACTGTGTTACCGGTATATTTTGAAAAATGAACACTGTGTTACCGGTATATTTTGAAAAATGAACACTGTGTTACCGGTATATTTTGAAAAATGAGCACTGTGTTACCGGTATATTTTGAAAAATGAGCAATGTGTTACTGGTATATTTTGAAAAATGAGCACTGTGCTACCGGTATATTTTGAAAAATGAACACTGTGTTACCGGTATATTTTGAAAAATGAGCACTGTGTTACCGGTATATTTTGAAAAATGAGCACTGTGTTACTGGTATATTTTGAAAAATGAACACTGTGTTACCGGTATATTTTGAAAAATGAGCACTGTGTTACCGGTATATTTTGAAAAATGAGCACCGTGTTACCGGTATATTTTGAAAAATGAGCACTGTGTTACTGGTATATTTTGAAAAATGAGCACTGTGTTACTGGTATATTTTGAAAAATGAGCACTGTGTTACCGGTATATTTTGAAAAATGAGCACTGTGTTACCGGTATATTTTGAAAAATGAGCACTGTGTTACCGGTATATTTTGAAAAATGAGCAATGTGTTACCGGTATATTTTGAAAAATGAGCACTGTGTTACCGGTATATTTTGAAAAATGAGCACTGTGCTACCGGTATATTTTGAAAAATGAGCACTGTGTTACCGGTATATTTTGAAAAATGAGCACTGTGCTACCGGTATATTTTGAAAAATGAGCACTGTGTTACCGGTATATTTTGAAAAATGAGCACTGTGTTACCGGTATATTTTGAAAAATGAGCAATGTGTTACCGGTATATTTTGAAAAATGAGCACTGTGTTACCGGTATATTTTGAAAAATGAGCACTGTGTTACCGGTATATTTTGAAAAATGAGCACTGTGTTACCGGTATATTTTGAAAAATGAGCACTGTGTTACCGGTATATTTTGAAAAATGAGCACTGTGTTACCGGTATATTTTGAAAAATGAGCACTGTGTTACCGGTATATTTTGAAAAATGAGCACTGTGTTACCGGTATATTTTGAAAAATGAGCACTGTGTTACCGGTATATTTTGAAAAATGAACACTGTGTTACCGGTATATTTTGAAAAATGAGCACTGTGTTACCGGTATATTTTGAAAATGAACACTGTGTTACCGGTATATTTTGAAAAATGAACACTGTGTTACCGGTATATTTTGAAAAATGAGCACTGTGTTACCGGTATATTTTGAAAAATGAGCACTGTGTTACCGGTATATTTTGAAAAATGAGCACTGTGTTACCGGTATATTTTGAAAAATGAACACTGTGTTACCGGTATATTTTGAAAAATGAACACTGTGTTACCGGTATATTTTGAAAAATGAACACTGTGTTACCGGTATATTTTGAAAAATGAGCACTGTGTTACCGGTATATTTTGAAAAATGAGCACTGTGTTACCGGTATATTTTGAAAAATGAGCACTGTGCTACCGGTATATTTTGAAAAATGAGCACTGTGTTACCGGTATATTTTGAAAAATGAGCACCGTGTTACCGGTATATTTTGAAAAATGAGCACTGTGTTACCGGTATATTTTGAAAAATGAGCAATGTGTTACCGGTATATTTTGAAAAATGAGCACTGTGTTACCGGTATATTTTGAAAAATGAGCACTGTGCTACCGGTATATTTTGAAAAATGAGCACTGTGTTACCGGTATATTTTGAAAATGAGCACTGTGCTACCGGTATATTTTGAAAAATGAGCACTGTGTTACCGGTATATTTTGAAAAAATGAGCACTGTGTTACCGGTATATTTTGAAAAATGAGCAATGTGTTACCGGTATATTTTGAAAAATGAGCACTGTGTTACCGGTATATTTTGAAAAATGAGCACTGTGCTACCGGTATATTTTGAAAAATGAGCACTGTGTTACCGGTATATTTTGAAAAATGAGCACTGTGTTACCGGTATATTTTGAAAAATGAGCACTGTGTTACCGGTATATTTTGAAAAATGAGCACTGTGTTACCGGTATATTTTGAAAAATGAGCACTGTGTTACCGGTATATTTTGAAAAATGAGCACTGTGCTACCGGTATATTTTGAAAAATGAACACTGTGTTACCGGTATATTTTGAAAAATGAGCACTGTGTTACCGGTATATTTTGAAAAATGAACACTGTGTTACCGGTATATTTTGAAAAATGAACACTGTGTTACCGGTATATTTTGAAAAATGAGCACTGTGTTACCGGTATATTTTGAAAAATGAGCACTGTGTTACCGGTATATTTTGAAAAATGAGCACTGTGTTACCGGTATATTTTGAAAAATGAACACTGTGTTACCGGTATATTTTGAAAAATGAACACTGTGTTACCGGTATATTTTGAAAAATGAGCACTGTGTTACCGGTATATTTTGAAAAATGAGCACTGTGTTACCGGTATATTTTGAAAAATGAGCACTGTGTTACCGGTATATTTTGAAAAATGAACACTGTGTTACCGGTATATTTTGAAAAATGAACACTGTGTTACCGGTATATTTTGAAAAATGAGCACTGTGTTACCGGTATATTTTGAAAAATGAGCAATGTGTTACTGGTATATTTTGAAAAATGAGCACTGTGCTACCGGTATATTTTGAAAAATGAACACTGTGTTACCGGTATATTTTGAAAAATGAGCACTGTGTTACCGGTATATTTTGAAAAATGAGCACCGTGTTACTGGTATATTTTGAAAAATGAACACTGTGTTACCGGTATATTTTGAAAAATGAGCACCGTGTTACCGGTATATTTTGAAAAATGAGCACCGTGTTACCGGTATATTTTGAAAAATGAACACTGTGTTACCGGTATATTTTGAAAAATGAGCACTGTGTTACCGGTATATTTTGAAAAATGAGCACTGTGCTACCGGTATATTTTGAAAATGAGCACTGTGTTACTACCGGTATATTTTGAAAAATGAGCACTGTGTTACCGGTATATTTTGAAAAATGAGCACTGTGTTACCGGTATATTTTGAAAAATGAGCACTGTGTTACCGGTATATTTTGAAAAATGAGCAATGTGTTACCGGTATATTTTGAAAAATGAGCACTGTGTTACCGGTATATTTTGACAAATGAGCACTGTGCTACCGGTATATTTTGAAAAATGAGCACTGTGTTACCGGTATATTTTGAAAAATGAGCACTGTGTTACCGGTATATTTTGAAAAATGAGCACTGTGTTACCGGTATATTTTGGAAAATGAGCACTGTGCTACCGGTATATTTTGAAAAATGAGCACTGTGTTACCGGTATATTTTGAAAAATGAGCACTGTGTTACCGGTATATTTTGAAAAATGAACACTGTGTTACCGGTATATTTTGAAAAATGAGCACTGTGTTACCGGTATATTTTGAAAAATGAACACTGTGTTACCGGTATATTTTGAAAAATGAACACTGTGTTACCGGTATATTTTGAAAAATGAGCACTGTGTTACCGGTATATTTTGAAAAATGAGCACTGTGTTACCGGTATATTTTGAAAAATGAGCACTGTGTTACCGGTATATTTTGAAAAATGAACACTGTGTTACCGGTATATTTTGAAAAATGAACACTGTGTTACCGGTATATTTTGAAAAATGAACACTGTGTTACCGGTATATTTTGAAAAATGAGCACTGTGTTACCGGTATATTTTGAAAAATGAGCACTGTGTTACCGGTATATTTTGAAAAATGAGCACTGTGTTACCGGTATATTTTGAAAAATGAGCACCGTGTTACCGGTATATTTTGAAAAATGAGCACCGTGTTACCGGTATATTTTGAAAAATGAGCACTGTGCTACCGGTATATTTTGAAAAATGAGCAATGTGTTACCGGTATATTTTGAAAAATGAGCACTGTGTTACCGGTATATTTTGAAAAATGAGCACTGTGCTACCGGTATATTTTGAAAAATGAGCACTGTGCTACCGGTATATTTTGAAAAATGAGCACTGTGTTACCGGTATATTTTGAAAAATGAGCACTGTGTTACCGGTATATTTTGAAAAATGAGCACTGTGTTACCGGTATATTTTGAAAAATGAGCAATGTGTTACCGGTATATTTTGAAAAATGAGCACTGTGTTACCGGTATATTTTGACAAATGAGCACTGTGCTACCGGTATATTTTGACAAATGAGCACTGTGCTACCGGTATATTTTGAAAAATGAGCACTGTGTTACCGGTATATTTTGAAAAATGAGCACTGTGTTACCGGTATATTTTGGAAAATGAGCACTGTGCTACCGGTATATTTTGAAAAATGAGCACTGTGTTACCGGTATATTTTGAAAAATGAGCACTGTGCTACCGGTATATTTTGAAAAATGAACACTGTGTTACCGGTATATTTTGAAAAATGAGCACTGTGTTACCGGTATATTTTGAAAAATGAACACTGTGTTACCGGTATATTTTGAAAAATGAACACTGTGTTACCGGTATATTTTGAAAAATGAGCACTGTGTTACCGGTATATTTTGAAAAATGAGCACTGTGTTACCGGTATATTTTGAAAAATGAGCACTGTGTTACCGGTATATTTTGAAAAATGAACACTGTGTTACCGGTATATTTTGAAAAATGAACACTGTGTTACCGGTATATTTTGAAAAATGAACACTGTGTTACCGGTATATTTTGAAAAATGAGCACTGTGTTACCGGTATATTTTGAAAAATGAGCACTGTGTTACCGGTATATTTTGAAAAATGAGCACTGTGTTACCGGTATATTTTGAAAAATGAACACTGTGTTACCGGTATATTTTGAAAAATGAACACTGTGTTACCGGTATATTTTGAAAAATGAGCACTGTGTTACCGGTATATTTTGAAAAATGAGCAATGTGTTACTGGTATATTTTGAAAAATGAGCACTGTGCTACCGGTATATTTTGAAAAATGAACACTGTGTTACCGGTATATTTTGAAAAATGAGCACTGTGTTACCGGTATATTTTGAAAAATGAGCACCGTGTTACTGGTATATTTTGAAAAATGAACACTGTGTTACCGGTATATTTTGAAAAATGAGCACCGTGTTACCGGTATATTTTGAAAAATGAGCACCGTGTTACCGGTATATTTTGAAAAATGAGCACTGTGTTACTGGTATATTTTGAAAAATGAGCACTGTGCTACCGGTATATTTTGAAAAATGAGCACTGTGTTACCGGTATATTTTGAAAAATGAGCACCGTGTTACCGGTATATTTTGAAAAATGAGCACTGTGCTACCGGTATATTTTGAAAAATGAGCAATGTGTTACCGGTATATTTTGAAAAATGAGCACTGTGTTACCGGTATATTTTGAAAAATGAGCACTGTGTTACCGGTATATTTTGAAAAATGAGCACTGTGCTACCGGTATATTTTGAAAAATGAGCACTGTGCTACCGGTATATTTTGAAAAATGAGCACTGTGTTACCGGTATATTTTGAAAAATGAGCACTGTGTTACCGGTATATTTTGAAAAATGAGCAATGTGTTACCGGTATATTTTGAAAAATGAGCACTGTGTTACCGGTATATTTTGAAAAATGAACACTGTGTTACCGGTATATTTTGAAAAATGAGCACTGTGTTACCGGTATATTTTGAAAAATGAGCAATGTGTTACCGGTATATTTTGAAAAATGAGCACTGTGTTACCGGTATATTTTGAAAAATGAGCAATGTGTTACCGGTATATTTTGAAAAATGAGCACCGTGTTACTGGTATATTTTGAAAAATGAGCAATGTGTTACCGGTATATTTTGAAAAATGAGCAATGTGTTACCGGTATATTTTGAAAAATGAACACTGTGTTACTGGTATATTTTGAAAAATGAGCACTGTGTTACCGGTATATTTTGAAAAATGAGCAATGTGTTACTGGTATATTTTGAAAAATGAACACTGTGCTACCGGTATATTTTGAAAAATGAGCACTGTGTTACTGGTATATTTTGAAAAATGAACACTGTGTTACTGGTATATTTTGAAAAATGAACACTGTGTTACTGGTATATTTTGAAAAATGAGCACCGTGTTACCGGTATATTTTGAATAATGAGCACTGTGTTACTGGTATATTTTGAAAAATGAGCAATGTGTTACTGGTATATTTTGAAAAATGAGCACTGTGTTACCGGTATATTTTGAAAAATGAGCACTGTGTTACTGGTATATTTTGAAAAATGAGCACTGTGTTACCGGTATATTTTGAAAAATGAGCACTGTGTTACTGGTATATTTTGAAAAATGAGCACTGTGTTACCGGTATATTTTGAAAAATGAGCACTGTGCTACCGGTATATTTTGAAAAATGAGCACTGTGTTACCGGTATATTTTGAAAATGAGCACTGTGTTACTGGTATATTTTGAAAAATGAGCACTGTGTTACTGGTATATTTTGAAAAATGAGCACCGTGTTACCGGTATATTTTGAAAATGAGCACTGTGCTACCGGTATATTTTGAAAAATGAGCACTGTGTTACCGGTATATTTTGAAAATGAGCACCGTGTTACCGGTATATTTTGAAAAATGAGCACTGTGTTACCGGTATATTTTGAAAAATGAGCACTGTGCTACCGGTATATTTTGAAAAATGAGCACCGTGTTACCGGTATATTTTGAAAAATGAGCACTGTGTTACTGGTATATTTTGAAAAATGAGCACTGTGTTACTGGTATATTTTGAAAATGAGCACTGTGTTACTGGTATATTTTGAAAAATGAGCACCGTGTTACCGGTATATTTTGAAAAATGAGCACTGTGTTACCGGTATATTTTGAAAAATGAGCACTGTGTTACCGGTATATTTTGAAAAATGAGCACTGTGTTACCGGTATATTTTGAAAATGAGCACTGTGCTACCGGTATATTTTGAAAAATGAGCACTGTGTTACCGGTATATTTTGAAAAATGAGCACTGTGTTACTGGTATATTTTGAAAAATGAGCACTGTGTTACCGGTATATTTTGAAAAATGAGCACTGTGTTACTGGTATATTTTGAAAAATGAGCACCGTGTTACCGGTATATTTTGAAAAATGAGCACTGTGTTACTGGTATATTTTGAAAAATGAGCACTGTGTTACTGGTATATTTTGAAAAATGAGCACCGTGTTACCGGTATATTTTGAAAAATGAGCACTGTGCTACCGGTATATTTTGAAAAATGAGCACTGTGCTACCGGTATATTTTGAAAAATGAGCACCGTGTTACCGGTATATTTTGAAAAATGAGCACTGTGCTACCGGTATATTTTGAAAAATGAGCACTGTGTTACCGGTATATTTTGAAAAATGAGCACCGTGTTACCGGTATATTTTGAAAAATGAGCACTGTGTTACTGGTATATTTTGAAAAATGAGCACTGTGTTACTGGTATATTTTGAAAAATGAGCACTGTGTTACCGGTATATTTTGAAAAATGAGCACCGTGTTACTGGTATATTTTGAAAAATGAACACTGTGTTACCAGTATATTTTGAAAAATGAGCACCGTGTTACCGGTATATTTTGAAAAATGAGCACCGTGTTACCGGTATATTTTGAAAAATGAGCACTGTGTTACCGGTATATTTTGAAAAATGAGCACCGTGTTACCGGTATATTTTGAAAAATGAGCACTGTGTTACTGGTATATTTTGAAAAATGAGCAATGTGTTACCGGTATATTTTGAAAAATGAGCACCGTGTTACCGGTATATTTTGAAAAATGAGCACTGTGTTACCGGTATATTTTGAAAAATGAGCACTGTGCTACCGGTATATTTTGAAAAATGAACAGCGTGTTACCGGTATATTTTGAAAAATGAGCACTGTGCTACCGGTATATTTTGAAAAATGAACACTGTGTTACCGGTATATTTTGAAAAATGAGCACTGTGTTACCGGTATATTTTGAAAAATGAGCACTGTGCTACCGGTATATTTTGAAAAATGAACACTGTGTTACCGGTATATTTTGAAAAATGAGCACCGTGTTACTGGTATATTTTGAAAAATGAACACTGTGTTACCAGTATATTTTGAAAAATGAGCACCGTGTTACCGGTATATTTTGAAAAATGAGCACCGTGTTACCGGTATATTTTGAAAAATGAGCACTGTGTTACTGGTATATTTTGAAAAATGAGCACTGTGCTACCGGTATATTTTGAAAAATGAGCACCGTGTTACCGGTATATTTTGAAAAATGAGCACCGTGTTACTGGTATATTTTGAAAAATGAGCACTGTGTTACTGGTATATTTTGAAAAATGAGCACTGTGTTACTGGTATATTTTGAAAAATGAGCACCGTGTTACCGGTATATTTTGAAAAATGAGCACCGTGTTACTGGTATATTTTGAAAAATGAGCACTGTGTTACTGGTATATTTTGAAAAATGAGCACTGTGTTACTGGTATATTTTGAAAAATGAGCACCGTGTTACCGGTATATTTTGAAAAATGAGCACTGTGTTACCGGTATATTTTGAAAAATGAGCACTGTGCTACCGGTATATTTTGAAAAATGAGCACCGTGTTACCGGTATATTTTGAAAAATGAGCACTGTGTTACCGGTATATTTTGAAAAATGAGCAATGTGTTACCGGTATATTTTGAAAAATGAGCACTGTGTTACCGGTATATTTTGACAAATGAGCACTGTGCTACCGGTATATTTTGACAAATGAGCACTGTGCTACCGGTATATTTTGAAAAATGAGCACTGTGTTACCGGTATATTTTGAAAAATGAGCACTGTGTTACCGGTATATTTTGGAAAATGAGCACTGTGCTACCGGTATATTTTGAAAAATGAGCACTGTGTTACTGGTATATTTTGAAAAATGAACACTGTGTTACTGGTATATTTTGAAAAATGAACACTGTGTTACTGGTATATTTTGAAAAATGAGCACCGTGTTACCGGTATATTTTGAAAAATGAGCACTGTGTTACTGGTATATTTTGAAAAATGAGCAATGTGTTACTGGTATATTTTGAAAAATGAGCACTGTGTTACCGGTATATTTTGAAAAATGAGCACTGTGTTACTGGTATATTTTGAAAAATGAACACTGTGTTACCGGTATATTTTGAAAAATGAGCACTGTGTTACTGGTATATTTTGAAAAATGAGCACTGTGTTACCGGTATATTTTGAAAAATGAGCACTGTGCTACCGGTATATTTTGAAAAATGAGCACTGTGTTACCGGTATATTTTGAAAAATGAGCACTGTGTTACTGGTATATTTTGAAAAATGAGCACTGTGTTACTGGTATATTTTGAAAAATGAGCACCGTGTTACCAGTATATTTTGAAAAATGAGCACTGTGCTACCGGTATATTTTGAAAAATGAGCACTGTGCTACCGGTATATTTTGAAAAATGAGCACCGTGTTACCGGTATATTTTGAAAAATGAGCACTGTGTTACCGGTATATTTTGAAAAATGAGCAATGTGTTACCGGTATATTTTGAAAAATGAGCAATGTGTTACCGGTATATTTTGAAAAATGAACACTGTGTTACTGGTATATTTTGAAAAATGAGCACTGTGTTACCGGTATATTTTGAAAAATGAGCAATGTGTTACTGGTATATTTTGAAAAATGAACACTGTGCTACCGGTATATTTTGAAAAATGAGCACTGTGTTACTGGTATATTTTGAAAAATGAACACTGTGTTACTGGTATATTTTGAAAAATGAACACTGTGTTACTGGTATATTTTGAAAAATGAGCACCGTGTTACCGGTATATTTTGAATAATGAGCACTGTGTTACTGGTATATTTTGAAAAATGAGCAATGTGTTACTGGTATATTTTGAAAAATGAGCACTGTGTTACCGGTATATTTTGAAAAATGAGCACTGTGTTACTGGTATATTTTGAAAAATGAACACTGTGTTACCGGTATATTTTGAAAAATGAGCACCGTGTTACCGGTATATTTTGAAAAATGAGCAATGTGTTATCGGTATATTTTGAAAAATGAGCACTGTGTTACTGGTATATTTTGAAAAATGAGCACTGTGTTACCGGTATATTTTGAAAAATGAGCACTGTGCTACCGGTATATTTTGAAAAATGAGCACTGTGTTACCGGTATATTTTGAAAAATGAGCACTGTGTTACCGGTATATTTTGAAAAATGAGCAATGTGTTACCGGTATATTTTGAAAAATGAGCACTGTGTTACCGGTATATTTTGAAAAATGAGCACTGTGTTACCGGTATATTTTGAAAAATGAGCACTGTGTTACCGGTATATTTTGAAAAATGAGCACCGTGTTACCGGTATATTTTGAAAAATGAGCAATGTGTTATCGGTATATTTTGAAAAATGAGCACTGTGTTACTGGTATATTTTGAAAAATGAGCACTGTGTTACCGGTATATTTTGAAAAATGAGCACTGTGTTACCGGTATATTTTGAAAAATGAGCACTGTGTTACCGGTATATTTTGAAAAATGAGCACTGTGTTACCGGTATATTTTGAAAAATGAGCACTGTGCTACCGGTATATTTTGAAAAATGAGCACTGTGTTACCGGTATATTTTGAAAAATGAGCACTGTGTTACCGGTATATTTTGAAAAATGAGCACTGTGTTACCGGTATATTTTGAAAAAATGAGCACTGTGTTACCGGTATATTTTGAAAAATGAGCACTGTGTTACCGGTATATTTTGAAAAATGAGCACTGTGTTACCGGTATATTTTGAAAAATGAGCACTGTGCTACCGGTATATTTTGAAAAATGAGCACTGTGTTACTGGTATATTTTGAAAAATGAGCACTGTGTTACCGGTATATTTTGAAAAATGAGCACTGTGTTACCGGTATATTTTGAAAAATGAGCACTGTGTTACCGGTATATTTTGAAAAATGAGCACTGTGTTACCGGTATATTTTGAAAAATGAGCAATGTGTTACCGGTATATTTTGAAAAATGAGCAATGTGTTACCGGTATATTTTGAAAAATGAGCAATGTGTTACCGGTATATTTTGAAAAATGAGCAATGTGTTACCGGTATATTTTGAAAAATGAGCACTGTGTTACCGGTATATTTTGAAAAATGAGCACTGTGTTACCGGTATATTTTGAAAAATGAGCACTGTGCTACCGGTATATTTTGAAAAATGAGCACTGTGTTACCGGTATATTTTGAAAAATGAGCACTGTGTTACCGGTATATTTTGAAAAATGAGCACTGTGCTACCGGTATATTTTGAAAAATGAGCAATGTGTTACCGGTATATTTTGAAAAATGAGCACTGTGTTACCGGTATATTTTGAAAAATGAGCACTGTGTTACCGGTATATTTTGAAAAATGAGCACTGTGTTACCGGTATATTTTGAAAAATGAGCACTGTGTTACCGGTATATTTTGAAAAATGAGCACTGTGCTACCGGTATATTTTGAAAAATGAGCAATGTGTTACCGGTATATTTTGAAAAATGAGCAATGTGTTACCGGTATATTTTGAAAAATGAACACTGTGTTACTGGTATATTTTGAAAAATGAGCACTGTGTTACCGGTATATTTTGAAAAATGAGCAATGTGTTACTGGTATATTTTGAAAAATGAGCACTGTGTTACCGGTATATTTTGAAAAATGAGCACTGTGTTACTGGTATATTTTGAAAAATGAGCACTGTGTTACTGGTATATTTTGAAAATGAACACTGTGTTACTGGTATATTTTGAAAAAATGAGCACCGTGTTACCGGTATATTTTGAATAATGAGCACTGTGTTACTGGTATATTTTGAAAAATGAGCAATGTGTTACTGGTATATTTTGAAAAATGAGCACTGTGTTACCGGTATATTTTGAAAAATGAGCACTGTGTTACTGGTATATTTTGAAAAATGAACACTGTGTTACCGGTATATTTTGAAAAATGAGCACTGTGTTACTGGTATATTTTGAAAAATGAGCACTGTGTTACCGGTATATTTTGAAAAAATGAGCACTGTGTTACCGGTATATTTTGAAAAATGAGCACTGTGTTACCGGTATATTTTGAAAAATGAGCACTGTGTTACTGGTATATTTTGAAAAATGAGCACTGTGTTACTGGTATATTTTGAAAAATGAGCACTGTGTTACCGGTATATTTTGAAAATGAGCACTGTGTTACCGGTATATTTTGAAAAATGAGCACTGTGTTACCGGTATATTTTGAAAAATGAGCACCGTGTTACCGGTATATTTTGAAAAATGAGCACTGTGCTACCGGTATATTTTGAAAAATGAGCACTGTGTTACCGGTATATTTTGAAAAATGAGCACTGTGTTACCGGTATATTTTGAAAATGAGCACTGTGTTACTGGTAAATTTTGAAAAATGAGCACTGTGTTACTGGTATATTTTGAAAAATGAGCACTGTGTTACTGGTATATTTTGAAAAATGAGCACCGTGTTACCGGTATATTTTGAAAAATGAGCACTGTGTTACCGGTATATTTTGAAAAATGAGCACTGTGTTACCGGTATATTTTGAAAAATGAGCACCGTGTTACCGGTATATTTTGAAAAATGAGCACTGTGTTACCGGTATATTTTGAAAAATGAGCACTGTGTTACCGGTATATTTTGAAAAATGAACACTGTGTTACTGGTATATTTTGAAAAAATGAGCACTGTGTTACCGGTATATTTTGAAAAATGAGCACTGTGTTACTGGTATATTTTGAAAAATGAGCACCGTGTTACCGGTATATTTTGAAAAATGAGCACTGTGTTACTGGTATATTTTGAAAAATGAGCACTGTGTTACTGGTATATTTTGAAAAATGAGCACCGTGTTACCAATATATTTTGAAAAATGAGCACTGTGTTACCGGTATATTTTGAAAAATGAGCACTGTGTTACCGGTATATTTTGAAAAATGAGCACCGTGTTACCGGTATATTTTGAAAAATGAGCACTGTGTTACCGGTATATTTTGAAAAATGAGCACTGTGTTACCGGTATATTTTGAAAAATGAGCACCGTGTTACCGGTATATTTTGAAAAATGAGCACTGTGTTACTGGTATATTTTGAAAAATGAGCACTGTGTTACTGGTATATTTTGAAAAATGAGCACTGTGTTACCGGTACATTTTGAAAAATGAGCACCGTGTTACTGGTATATTTTGAAAATGAACACTGTGTTACCGGTATATTTTGAAAAATGAGCACCGTGTTACCGGTATATTTTGAAAAATGAGCACCGTGTTACCGGTATATTTTGAAAAATGAGCACTGTGTTACCGGTATATTTTGAAAAATGAGCACTGTGTTACCGGTATATTTTGAAAAATGAACACTGTGCTACCGGTATATTTTGAAAAATGAGCACTGTGTTACTGGTATATTTTGAAAAATGAGCAATGTGTTACCGGTATATTTTGAAAAATGAGCACTGTGTTACCGGTATATTTTGAAAAATGAGCACTGTGTTACCGGTATATTTTGAAAAATGAGCACTGTGCTACCGGTATATTTTGAAAAATGAACAGCGTGTTACCGGTATATTTTGAAAAATGAGCACTGTGCTACCGGTATATTTTGAAAAATGAACACTGTGTTACCGGTATATTTTGAAAAATGAGCACTGTGTTACCGGTATATTTTGAAAAATGAGCACTGTGTTACCGGTATATTTTGAAAAATGAACACTGTGTTACCGGTATATTTTGAAAAATGAGCACCGTGTTACTGGTATATTTTGAAAAATGAGCACTGTGTTACCGGTATATTTTGAAAAATGAGCACCGTGTTACCGGTATATTTTGAAAAATGAGCACTGTGTTACCGGTATATTTTGAAAAATGAGCACTGTGTTACTGGTATATTTTGAAAAATGAGCACTGTGTTACCGGTATATTTTGAAAAATGAGCACTGTGTTACCGGTATATTTTGAAAAATGAGCACCGTGTTACTGGTATATTTTGAAAAATGAGCACTGTGTTACTGGTATATTTTGAAAAATGAGCACTGTGTTACTGGTATATTTTGAAAAATGAGCACCGTGTTACCGGTATATTTTGAAAAATGAGCACTGTGTTACTGGTATATTTTGAAAAATGAGCACTGTGTTACTGGTATATTTTGAAAATGAGCACTGTGTTACTGGTATATTTTGAAAAATGAGCACTGTGTTACCGGTATATTTTGAAAAATGAGCACTGTGTTACCGGTATATTTTGAAAAATGAGCACTGTGTTACCGGTATATTTTGAAAAATGAGCACCGTGTTACCGGTATATTTTGAAAAATGAGCACTGTGTTACCGGTATATTTTGAAAAATGAGCACTGTGTTACCGGTATATTTTGAAAAATGAGCACTGTGTTACCGGTATATTTTGAAAAATGAGCACTGTGTTACCGGTATATTTTGAAAATGAGCACTGTGTTACCGGTATATTTTGAAAAATGAGCACTGTGTTACCGGTATATTTTGAAAAATGAGCACTGTGTTACCGGTATATTTTACCGGTATATTTTGAAAATGAGCACTGTGTTACCGGTATATTTTGAAAAATGAGCACTGTGTTACCGGTATATTTTGAAAAATGAGCACTGTGTTACCGGTATATTTTGAAAAATGAGCACTGTGTTACCGGTATATTTTGAAAAATGAGCACTGTGTTACCGGTATATTTTGAAAAATGAGCACTGTGTTACCGGTATATTTTGAAAAATGAGCACTGTGTTACCGGTATATTTTGAAAAATGAGCAATGTGTTACCGGTATATTTTGAAAATGAGCAATGTGTTACCGGTATATTTTGAAAAATGAACACTGTGTTACTGGTATATTTTGAAAAATGAGCACTGTGTTACCGGTATATTTTGAAAATGAGCAATGTGTTACTGGTATATTTTGAAAAATGAACACTGTGCTACCGGTATATTTTGAAAAATGAGCACTGTGTTACTGGTATATTTTGAAAAATGAACACTGTGTTACTGGTATATTTTGAAAAATGAACACTGTGTTACTGGTATATTTTGAAAAATGAGCACTGTGTTACCGGTATATTTTGAATAATGAGCACTGTGTTACTGGTATATTTTGAAAAATGAGCAATGTGTTACTGGTATATTTTGAAAAATGAGCACTGTGTTACCGGTATATTTTGAAAAATGAGCACTGTGTTACTGGTATATTTTGAAAAATGAACACTGTGTTACCGGTATATTTTGAAAAATGAGCACCGTGTTACCGGTATATTTTGAAAAATGAGCAATGTGTTATCGGTATATTTTGAAAAATGAGCACTGTGTTACTGGTATATTTTGAAAAATGAGCACTGTGTTACCGGTATATTTTGAAAAATGAGCACTGTGTTACCGGTATATTTTGAAAAATGAGCACTGTGTTACCGGTATATTTTGAAAAATGAGCACTGTGTTACCGGTATATTTTGAAAAATGAGCACTGTGTTACCGGTATATTTTGAAAAATGAGCACTGTGTTACCGGTATATTTTGAAAAATGAGCACTGTGTTACCGGTATATTTTGAAAAATGAGCACTGTGTTACCGGTATATTTTGAAAAAAATGAGCACTGTGTTACCGGTATATTTTGAAAAATGAGCACTGTGTTACCGGTATATTTTGAAAATGAGCACTGTGTTACTGGTATATTTTGAAAAATGAGCACTGTGTTACCGGTATATTTTGAAAAAATGAGCACTGTGTTACCGGTATATTTTGAAAAAATGAGCACTGTGTTACCGGTATATTTTGAAAAATGAGCACTGTGCTACCGGTATATTTTGAAAAATGAGCACTGTGTTACCGGTATATTTTGAAAAATGAGCACTGTGTTACCGGTATATTTTGAAAAATGAGCACTGTGTTACCGGTATATTTTGAAAAATGAGCACTGTGTTACCGGTATATTTTGAAAAATGAGCACTGTGTTACCGGTATATTTTGAAAAATGAGCACTGTGTTACCGGTATATTTTGAAAATGAGCACTGTGTTACCGGTATATTTTGAAAAATGAGCACTGTGTTACCGGTATATTTTGAAAAATGAGCACTGTGTTACTGGTATATTTTGAAAATGAGCACTGTGTTACCGGTATATTTTGAAAAATGAGCACTGTGTTACCGGTATATTTTGAAAAATGAGCACTGTGTTACCGGTATATTTTGAAAAATGAGCACTGTGTTACCGGTATATTTTGAAAAATGAGCACTGTGTTACCGGTATATTTTGAAAAATGAGCAATGTGTTACCGGTATATTTTGAAAATGAGCACTGTGTTACCGGTATATTTTGAAAAATGAGCACTGTGTTACCGGTATATTTTGAAAAATGAGCACTGTGCTACCGGTATATTTTGAAAAATGAGCACTGTGTTACCGGTATATTTTGAAAAATGAGCACTGTGTTACCGGTATATTTTGAAAAATGAGCACTGTGTTACCGGTATATTTTGAAAAATGAGCACTGTGTTACCGGTATATTTTGAAAATGAGCACTGTGTTACCGGTATATTTTGAAAAATGAGCACTGTGTTACCGGTATATTTTGAAAAATGAGCACTGTGTTACCGGTATATTTTGAAAAATGAGCACTGTGTTACCGGTATATTTTGAAAAATGAGCACTGTGTTACCGGTATATTTTGAAAAATGAGCACTGTGTTACCGGTATATTTTGAAAATGAGCACTGTGTTACCGGTATATTTTGAAAAATGAGCACTGTGTTACCGGTATATTTTGAAAAATGAGCACTGTGTTACCGGTATATTTTGAAAAATGAGCACTGTGTTACCGGTATATTTTGAAAAATGAGCACTGTGTTACCGGTATATTTTGAAAATGAGCACTGTGTTACCGGTATATTTTGAAAAATGAGCACTGTGTTACCGGTATATTTTGAAAAATGAGCACTGTGTTACCGGTATATTTTGAAAAATGAGCACTGTGTTACCGGTATATTTTGAAAAATGAGCACTGTGTTACCGGTATATTTTGAAAAATGAGCACTGTGTTACCGGTATATTTTGAAAAATGAGCACTGTGTTACCGGTATATTTTGAAAAAATGAGCACTGTGTTACCGGTATATTTTGAAAAATGAGCACTGTGTTACCGGTATATTTTGAAAAATGAGCACTGTGTTACCGGTATATTTTGAAAAATGAGCACTGTGTTACTGGTATATTTTGAAAAATGAGCAATGTGTTACCGGTATATTTTGAAAAATGAGCACTGTGTTACCGGTATATTTTGAAAAATGAGCAATGTGTTACCGGTATATTTTGAAAAATGAGCACTGTGTTACCGGTATATTTTGAAAAATGAGCACTGTGTTACTGGTATATTTTGAAAAATGAGCAATGTGTTACCGGTATATTTTGAAAAATGAGCACTGTGTTACCGGTATATTTTGAAAAATGAGCACTGTGTTACCGGTATATTTTGAAAAATGAGCACTGTGTTACCGGTATATTTTGAAAAATGAGCACTGTGTTACCGGTATATTTTGTATAAAAATGAGCACTGTGTTACTGGTATATTTTGAAAAATGAGCACTGTGTTACCGGTATATTTTGAAAAATGAGCACTGTGTTACCGGTATATTTTGAAAAATGAGCACTGTGTTACCGGTATATTTTGAAAAATGAGCACTGTGTTACCGGTATATTTTGAAAAATGAGCACTGTGTTACCGGTATATTTTGAAAAATGAGCACTGTGTTACCGGTATATTTTGAAAATGAGCACTGTGTTACCGGTATATTTTGAAAAATGAGCACTGTGTTACCGGTATATTTTGAAAAATGAGCACTGTGTTACTGGTATATTTTGAAAAATGAGCACTGTGTTACCGGTATATTTTGAAAATGAGCACTGTGTTACCGGTATATTTTGAAAAATGAGCACTGTGTTACCGGTATATTTTGAAAAATGAGCACTGTGTTACCGGTATATTTTGAAAAATGAGCACTGTGTTACCGGTATATTTTGAAAATGAGCACTGTGTTACCGGTATATTTTGAAAAATGAGCACTGTGTTACCGGTATATTTTGAAAAATGAGCACTGTGTTACCGGTATATTTTGAAAAATGAGCACTGTGTTACCGGTATATTTTGAAAAATGAGCACTGTGTTACCGGTATATTTTGAAAATGAGCACTGTGTTACCGGTATATTTTGAAAAATGAGCACTGTGTTACCGGTATATTTTGAAAAATGAGCACTGTGTTACCGGTATATTTTGAAAAAAATGAGCACTGTGTTACCGGTATATTTTGAAAAATGAGCACTGTGTTACCGGTATATTTTGAAAAATGAGCACTGTGTTACCGGTATATTTTGAAAAATGAGCACTGTGTTACCGGTATATTTTGAAAAATGAGCACTGTGTTACCGGTATATTTTGAAAAATGAGCACTGTGTTACCGGTATATTTTGAAAATGAGCACTGTGTTACCGGTATATTTTGAAAAATGAGCACTGTGTTACCGGTATATTTTGAAAAAAAATGAGCACTGTGTTACCGGTATATTTTGAAAAATGAGCAATGTGTTACCGGTATATTTTGAAAAATGAGCACTGTGTTACCGGTATATTTTGAAAAATGAGCACTGTGTTACCGGTATATTTTGAAAAATGAGCACTGTGTTACCGGTATATTTTGAAAAATGAGCACTGTGTTACCGGTATATTTTGAAAAATGAGCACTGTGTTACCGGTATATTTTGAAAAATGAGCACACTGTGTTACCGGTATATTTTGAAAAATGAGCACTGTGTTACTGGTATATTTTGAAAAATGAGCACTGTGTTACCGGTATATTTTGAAAAATGAGCACTGTGTTACCGGTATATTTTGAAAATGAGCACTGTGTTACCGGTATATTTTGAAAATGAGCACTGTGTTACTGGTATATTTTGAAAATGAGCACTGTGTTACCGGTATATTTTGAAAAATGAGCACTGTGTTACCGGTATATTTTGAAAAATGAGCACTGTGTTACCGGTATATTTTGAAAAATGAGCACTGTGTTACCGGTATATTTTGAAAAAAAATGAGCACTGTGTTACCGGTATATTTTGAAAATGAGCACTGTGTTACTGGTATATTTTGAAAAATGAGCACTGTGTTACCGGTATATTTTGAAAAATGAGCAATGTGTTACCGGTATATTTTGAAAAATGAGCACTGTGTTACCGGTATATTTTGAAAAATGAGCACTGTGTTACCGGTATATTTTGAAAAATGAGCACTGTGTTACTGGTATATTTTGAAAATGAGCACTGTGTTACCGGTATATTTTGAAAATGAGCACTGTGTTACCGGTATATTTTGAAAAATGAGCACTGTGTTACCGGTATATTTTGAAAAATGAGCACTGTGTTACCGGTATATTTTGAAAATGAGCACTGTGTTACCGGTATATTTTGAAAAATGAGCACTGTGTTACCGGTATATTTTGAAAAATGAACACTGTGTTACCGGTATATTTTGAAAAATGAGCACTGTGTTACTGGTATATTTTGAAAATGAGCACTGTGTTACCGGTATATTTTGAAAAATGAGCAATGTGTTACCGGTATATTTTGAAAATGAGCACTGTGTTACTGGTATATTTTGAAAAATGAGCACTGTGTTACTGGTATATTTTGAAAAATGAGCACTGTGCTACCGGTATATTTTGAAAAATGAGCACTGTGTTACCGGTATATTTTGAAAAATGAGCACCGTGTTACCGGTATATTTTGAAAAATGAGCACTGTGTTACTGGTATATTTTGAAAAATGAGCACTGTGTTACCGGTATATTTTGAAAAATGAGCACCGTGTTACCGGTATATTTTGAAAAATGAGCACTGTGTTACTGGTATATTTTGAAAAATGAGCACTGTGTTACCGGTATATTTTGAAAAATGAGCACTGTGTTACCGGTATATTTTGAAAATGAGCACTGTGTTACCGGTATATTTTGAAAAATGAGCACTGTGTTACTGGTATATTTTGAAAATGAGCAATGTGTTACCGGTATATTTTGAAAAATGAGCAATGTGTTACCGGTATATTTTGAAAAATGAGCACTGTGTTACCGGTATATTTTGAAAAATGAGCAATGTGTTACCGGTATATTTTGAAAAATGAGCACTGTGTTACCGGTATATTTTGAAAAATGAGCACTGTGTTACCGGTATATTTTGAAAAATGAGCAATGTGTTACCGGTATATTTTGAAAAATGAGCAATGTGTTACCGGTATATTTTGAAAAATGAGCAATGTGTTACCGGTATATTTTGAAAAATGAGCACTGTGTTACTGGTATATTTTGAAAAATGAGCAATGTGTTACCGGTATATTTTGAAAAATGAGCAATGTGTTACCGGTATATTTTGAAAAATGAGCACTGTGTTACCGGTATATTTTGAAAAATGAGCAATGTGTTACCGGTATATTTTGAAAAATGAGCACTGTGTTACTGGTATATTTTGAAAAATGAGCACTGTGTTACCGGTATATTTTGAAAAATGAGCAATGTGTTACCGGTATATTTTGAAAAATGAGCACTGTGTTACTGGTATATTTTGAAAAATGAGCACTGTGTTACCGGTATATTTTGAAAAATGAGCACTGTGTTACCGGTATATTTTGAAAAATGAGCACCGTGTTACCGGTATATTTTGAAAAATGAGCACTGTGTTACTGGTATATTTTGAAAAATGAGCACTGTGTTACTGGTATATTTTGAAAATGAGCACTGTGTTACCGGTATATTTTGAAAAATGAGCACTGTGTTACCGGTATATTTTGAAAAATGAGCACTGTGTTACCGGTATATTTTGAAAAATGAGCACTGTGTTACTGGTATATTTTGAAAAATGAGCACTGTGTTACCGGTATATTTTGAAAAATGAGCACCGTGTTACCGGTATATTTTGAAAAATGAGCACTGTGTTACTGGTATATTTTGAAAATGAGCACTGTGTTACCGGTATATTTTGAAAAATGAGCACTGTGTTACCGGTATATTTTGAAAAATGAGCACTGTGTTACCGGTATATTTTGAAAATGAGCACTGTGTTACTGGTATATTTTGAAAAATGAGCAATGTGTTACCGGTATATTTTGAAAAATGAGCACTGTGCTACCGGTATATTTTGAAAAATGAGCACTGTGTTACCGGTATATTTTGAAAATGAGCACTGTGTTACTGGTATATTTTGAAAAATGAGCACTGTGTTACCGGTATATTTTGAAAAATGAGCAATGTGTTACCGGTATATTTTGAAAATGAGCACTGTGTTACCGGTATATTTTGAAAATGAGCACTGTGTTACTGGTATATTTTGAAAAATGAGCACTGTGCTACCGGTATATTTTGAAAAATGAGCACCGTGTTACCGGTATATTTTGAAAAATGAGCACTGTGTTACTGGTATATTTTGAAAAATGAACACTGTGTTACCGGTATATTTTGAAAAATGAACACTGTGTTACCGGTATATTTTGAAAAATGAGCACTGTGTTACCGGTATATTTTGAAAATGAGCACTGTGTTACTGGTATATTTTGAAAAATGAGCACTGTGTTACCGGTATATTTTGAAAAATGAGCACTGTGTTACCGGTATATTTTGAAAAATGAGCACTGTGTTACCGGTATATTTTGAAAAATGAGCACTGTGTTACTGGTATATTTTGAAAAATGAGCACTGTGTTACCGGTATATTTTGAAAAATGAGCACTGTGTTACCGGTATATTTTGAAAAATGAGCACTGTGTTACCGGTATATTTTGAAAAATGAGCACTGTGTTACCGGTATATTTTGAAAAATGAGCACTGTGTTACCGGTATATTTTGAAAAATGAGCACTGTGTTACCGGTATATTTTGAAAAATGAGCACTGTGTTACCGGTATATTTTGAAAATGAGCACTGTGTTACCGGTATATTTTGAAAAATGAGCACTGTGTTACCGGTATATTTTGAAAATGAGCACTGTGTTACCGGTATATTTTGAAAAAATGAGCACTGTGTTACTGGTATATTTTGAAAAATGAGCACTGTGTTACTGGTATATTTTGAAAATGAGCACTGTGTTACCGGTATATTTTGAAAAATGAGCACTGTGTTACCGGTATATTTTGAAAAATGAGCACTGTGTTACCGGTATATTTTGAAAAATGAGCACTGTGTTACCGGTATATTTTGAAAAATGAGCACTGTGTTACTGGTATATTTTGAAAAATGAGCACTGTGTTACCGGTATATTTTGAAAAATGAGCACTGTGTTACCGGTATATTTTGAAAAATGAGCACTGTGTTACTGGTATATTTTGAAAAATGAGCAATGTGTTACCGGTATATTTTGAAAATGAGCACTGTGTTACCGGTATATTTTGAAAATGAGCACTGTGTTACCGGTATATTTTGAAAATGAGCACTGTGTTACCGGTATATTTTGAAAAAATGAGCACTGTGTTACCGGTATATTTTGAAAATGAGCACTGTGTTACCGGTATATTTTGAAAAATGAGCACTGTGTTACTGGTATATTTTGAAAAATGAGCACTGTGTTACCGGTATATTTTGAAAATGAGCACTGTGTTACCGGTATATTTTGAAAATGAGCACTGTGTTACCGGTATATTTTGAAAAATGAGCACTGTGTTACCGGTATATTTTGAAAAATGAGCACTGTGTTACCGGTATATTTTGAAAAATGAGCACTGTGTTACCGGTATATTTTGAAAAATGAGCACTGTGTTACCGGTATATTTTGAAAAATGAGCACTGTGTTACCGGTATATTTTGAAAAATGAGCACTGTGTTACCGGTATATTTTGAAAAATGAGCACCGTGTTACCGGTATATTTTGAAAAATGAGCACTGTGTTACCGGTATATTTTGAAAATGAGCACTGTGTTACTGGTATATTTTGAAAAATGAGCACTGTGTTACTGGTATATTTTGAAAAATGAGCACTGTGTTACCGGTATATTTTGAAAAATGAGCACTGTGTTACCGGTATATTTTGAAAATGAGCACTGTGTTACCGGTATATTTTGAAAATGAGCACTGTGTTACCGGTATATTTTGAAAAATGAGCACTGTGTTACTGGTATATTTTGAAAAATGAACACTGTGTTACCGGTATATTTTGAAAAATGAGCACTGTGTTACCGGTATATTTTGAAAAATGAGCACTGTGTTACTGGTATATTTTGAAAAATGAGCAATGTGTTACCGGTATATTTTGAAAAATGAGCACTGTGTTACCGGTATATTTTGAAAAATGAGCACTGTGTTACCGGTAGATTTTGAAAAATGAGCACTGTGTTACTGGTATATTTTGAAAATGAGCAATGTGTTACCGGTATATTTTGAAAAATGAGCACTGTGTTACCGGTATATTTTGAAAAATGAGCACTGTGTTACCGGTATATTTTGAAAAATGAGCACTGTGTTACTGGTATATTTTGAAAAATGAGCACTGTGTTACCGGTATATTTTGAAAAATGAGCACTGTGTTACCGGTATATTTTGAAAATGAGCACTGTGTTACTGGTATATTTTGAAAAATGAGCACTGTGTTACCGGTATATTTTGAAAAATGAGCACTGTGTTACCGGTATATTTTGAAAAATGAGCACTGTGTTACCGGTATATTTTGAAAAATGAGCACTGTGTTACTGGTATATTTTGAAAAATGAGCACTGTGTTACCGGTATATTTTGAAAAATGAGCACTGTGTTACCGGTATATTTTGAAAAATGAGCACTGTGTTACCGGTATATTTTGAAAAATGAGCACTGTGTTACCGGTATATTTTGAAAAATGAGCACTGTGTTACCGGTATATTTTGAAAAATGAGCACTGTGTTACCGGTATATTTTGAAAAATGAGCACTGTGTTACCGGTATATTTTGAAAAATGAGCACTGTGTTACCGGTATATTTTGAAAAATGAGCACTGTGTTACCGGTATATTTTGAAAAATGAGCACTGTGTTACCGGTATATTTTGAAAAATGAGCACTGTGTTACCGGTATATTTTGAAAATGAGCACTGTGTTACCGGTATATTTTGAAAAATGAGCACTGTGTTACCGGTATATTTTGAAAAATGAGCACTGTGTTACCGGTATATTTTGAAAAATGAGCACTGTGTTACCGGTATATTTTGAAAAATGAGCACTGTGTTACTGGTATATTTTGAAAAATGAGCACTGTGTTACCGGTATATTTTGAAAATGAGCACTGTGTTACCGGTATATTTTGAAAATGAGCACTGTGTTACCGGTATATTTTGAAAAATGAGCACTGTGTTACTGGTATATTTTGAAAAATGAGCACTGTGTTACCGGTATATTTTGAAAAATGAGCACTGTGTTACCGGTATATTTTGAAAAAATGAGCACTGTGTTACCGGTATATTTTGAAAAATGAGCACTGTGTTACTGGTATATTTTGAAAAATGAGCACTGTGTTACCGGTATATTTTGAAAAATGAGCACTGTGTTACCGGTATATTTTGAAAATGAGCACTGTGTTACCGGTATATTTTGAAAAATGAGCACTGTGTTACCGGTATATTTTGAAAAATGAGCACTGTGTTACCGGTATATTTTGAAAATGAGCACTGTGTTACCGGTATATTTTGAAAAATGAGCACTGTGTTACCGGTATATTTTGAAAAATGAGCACTGTGTTACCGGTATATTTTGAAAAATGAGCACTGTGTTACCGGTATATTTTGAAAAATGAGCACTGTGTTACCGGTATATTTTGAAAAATGAGCACTGTGTTACCGGTATATTTTGAAAAATGAGCACTGTGTTACCGGTATATTTTGAAAAATGAGCACTGTGTTACCGGTATATTTTGAAAAATGAGCACTGTGTTACCGGTATATTTTGAAAAATGAGCACTGTGTTACCGGTATATTTTGAAAAATGAGCACTGTGTTACTGGTATATTTTGAAAAATGAGCACTGTGTTACCGGTATATTTTGAAAAATGAGCACTGTGTTACTGGTATATTTTGAAAAATGAGCACTGTGTTACCGGTATATTTTGAAAAATGAGCACTGTGTTACCGGTATATTTTGAAAAATGAGCACTGTGTTACCGGTATATTTTGAAAATGAGCACTGTGTTACCGGTATATTTTGAAAAATGAGCACTGTGTTACTGGTATATTTTGAAAAATGAGCACTGTGTTACCGGTATATTTTGAAAAATGAGCACTGTGTTACCGGTATATTTTGAAAAATGAGCACTGTGTTACCGGTATATTTTGAAAAATGAGCACTGTGTTACCGGTATATTTTGAAAAATGAGCACTGTGTTACCGGTATATTTTGAAAATGAGCACTGTGTTACCGGTATATTTTGAAAATGAGCACTGTGTTACTGGTATATTTTGAAAAATGAGCACTGTGTTACCGGTATATTTTGAAAAATGAGCACTGTGTTACCGGTATATTTTGAAAAATGAGCACTGTGTTACCGGTATATTTTGAAAAATGAGCACTGTGTTACCGGTATATTTTGAAAAATGAGCACTGTGTTACCGGTATATTTTGAAAAATGAGCACTGTGTTACCGGTATATTTTGAAAAATGAGCACTGTGTTACCGGTATATTTTGAAAAATGAGCACTGTGTTACCGGTATATTTTGAAAAATGAGCACTGTGTTACCGGTATATTTTGAAAAATGAGCACTGTGTTACTGGTATATTTTGAAAAATGAGCACTGTGTTACCGGTATATTTTGAAAAATGAGCACTGTGTTACCGGTATATTTTGAAAAATGAGCACTGTGTTACTGGTATATTTTGAAAAATGAGCACTGTGTTACCGGTATATTTTGAAAAATGAGCACTGTGTTACCGGTATATTTTGAAAAATGAGCACTGTGTTACCGGTATATTTTGAAAAATGAGCACTGTGTTACTGGTATATTTTGAAAAATGAGCACTGTGTTACTGGTATATTTTGAAAAATGAGCACTGTGTTACCGGTATATTTTGAAAAATGAGCACTGTGTTACCGGTATATTTTGAAAAATGAGCACTGTGTTACTGGTATATTTTGAAAATGAGCACTGTGTTACCGGTATATTTTGAAAAATGAGCACTGTGTTACCGGTATATTTTGAAAAATGAGCACTGTGTTACCGGTATATTTTGAAAATGAGCACTGTGTTACCGGTATATTTTGAAAAATGAGCACTGTGTTACCGGTATATTTTGAAAAATGAGCACTGTGTTACCGGTATATTTTGAAAAATGAGCACTGTGTTACCGGTATATTTTGAAAATGAGCACTGTGTTACCTGGTATATTTTGAAAATGAGCACTGTGTTACCGGTATATTTTGAAAAATGAGCACTGTGTTACCGGTATATTTTGAAAAATGAGCACTGTGTTACCGGTATATTTTGAAAAATGAGCACTGTGTTACCGGTATATTTTGAAAAATGAGCACTGTGTTACTGGTATATTTTGAAAAATGAGCACTGTGTTACCGGTATATTTTGAAAAATGAGCACTGTGTTACCGGTATATTTTGAAAAAATGAGCACTGTGTTACCGGTATATTTTGAAAAATGAGCACTGTGTTACCGGTATATTTTGAAAAATGAGCACTGTGTTACCGGTATATTTTGAAAAATGAGCACTGTGTTACCGGTATATTTTGAAAAATGAACACTGTGTTACCGGTATATTTTGAAAAATGAGCACTGTGTTACCGGTATATTTTGAAAAATGAGCACTGTGTTACCGGTATATTTTGAAAAATGAGCACTGTGTTACCGGTATATTTTGAAAAATGAGCACTGTGTTACCGGTATATTTTGAAAAATGAGCACTGTGTTACTGGTATATTTTGAAAAATGAGCACTGTGTTACCGGTATATTTTGAAAAATGAGCAATGTGTTACTGGTATATTTTGAAAAATGAGCACTGTGTTACCGGTATATTTTGAAAAATGAGCACTGTGTTACCGGTATATTTTGAAAAATGAGCACTGTGTTACCGGTATATTTTGAAAATGAGCACTGTGTTACCGGTATATTTTGAAAAATGAGCACTGTGTTACCGGTATATTTTGAAAAATGAGCACTGTGTTACCGGTATATTTTGAAAAATGAGCACTGTGTTACCGGTATATTTTGAAAAATGAGCACTGTGTTACCGGTATATTTTGAAAATGAGCACTGTGTTACCGGTATATTTTGAAAATGAGCACTGTGTTACCGGTATATTTTGAAAAATGAGCACTGTGTTACCGGTATATTTTGAAAAATGAGCACTGTGTTACCGGTATATTTTGAAAAATGAGCACTGTGTTACCGGTAGATTTTGAAAAATGAGCACTGTGTTACCGGTATATTTTGAAAAATGAGCACTGTGTTACCGGTATATTTTGAAAATGAGCACTGTGTTACCGGTATATTTTGAAAAATGAGCACTGTGTTACCGGTATATTTTGAAAAATGAGCACTGTGTTACTGGTATATTTTGAAAATGAGCACTGTGTTACCGGTATATTTTGAAAAATGAGCACTGTGTTACCGGTATATTTTGAAAAATGAGCACTGTGTTACCGGTATATTTTGAAAAATGAGCACTGTGTTACTGGTATATTTTGAAAAATGAGCACTGTGTTACCGGTATATTTTGAAAATGAGCACTGTGTTACCGGTATATTTTGAAAAATGAGCACTGTGTTACCGGTATATTTTGAAAATGAGCACTGTGTTACCGGTATATTTTGAAAAATGAGCACTGTGTTACCGGTATATTTTGAAAAATGAGCACTGTGTTACCGGTATATTTTGAAAATGAGCACTGTGTTACCGGTATATTTTGAAAATGAGCACTGTGTTACCGGTATATTTTGAAAAATGAGCACTGTGTTACCGGTATATTTTGAAAAATGAGCACTGTGTTACCGGTATATTTTGAAAAATGAGCACCGTGTTACCGGTATATTTTGAAAAATGAGCACTGTGTTACCGGTATATTTTGAAAAATGAGCACTGTGTTACCGGTATATTTTGAAAAATGAGCACTGTGTTACCGGTAGATTTTGAAAAATGAGCACTGTGTTACCGGTATATTTTGAAAAATGAACACTGTGTTACTGGTATATTTTGAAAAATGAGCACTGTGTTACCGGTATATTTTGAAAAATGAGCACTGTGTTACCGGTATATTTTGAAAATGAGCACTGTGCTACCGGTATATTTTGAAAAATGAGCACTGTGTTACCGGTATATTTTGAAAAAATGAGCACTGTGTTACCGGTATATTTTGAAAAATGAGCACTGTGTTACCGGTATATTTTGAAAAATGAGCACCGTGTTACCGGTATATTTTGAAAAATGAGCACTGTGTTACCGGTATATTTTGAAAATGAGCACTGTGTTACCGGTATATTTTGAAAAATGAGCACTGTGTTACCGGTATATTTTGAAAATGAGCACCGTGTTACCGGTATATTTTGAAAAATGAGCACTGTGTTACCGGTATATTTTGAAAATGAGCACTGTGTTACCGGTATATTTTGAAAAATGAGCACTGTGTTACCGGTATATTTTGAAAAATGAGCACTGTGTTACTGGTATATTTTGAAAAATGAGCACTGTGTTACCGGTATATTTTGAAAATGAGCACTGTGTTACCGGTATATTTTGAAAAATGAGCACCGTGTTACCGGTATATTTTGAAAAATGAGCACTGTGTTACCGGTATATTTTGAAAAAATGAGCACTGTGTTACCGGTATATTTTGAAAAATGAGCACTGTGTTACCGGTATATTTTGAAAAATGAACACTGTGTTACTGGTATATTTTGAAAAAATGAGCACTGTGTTACCGGTATATTTTGAAAAATGAACACTGTGTTACCGGTATATTTTGAAAATGAGCACTGTGTTACTGGTATATTTTGAAAATGAACACTGTGTTACCGGTATATTTTGAAAAATGAACACTGTGTTACTGGTATATTTTGAAAAATGAGCAATGTGTTACCGGTATATTTTGAAAAATGAACACTGTGTTACCAGTATATTTTGAAAAATGAGCAATGTGTTACCGGTATATTTTGAAAAATGAGCACTGTGTTACCGGTATATTTTGAAAAATGAACACTGTGTTACCGGTATATTTTGAAAAATGAGCACTGTGTTACTGGTATATTTTGAAAAATGAACACTGTGTTACCGGTATATTTTGAAAAATGAGCACCGTGTTACCGGTATATTTTGAAAAATGAGCACTGTGTTACTGGTATATTTTGAAAAATGAACACTGTGTTACCGGTATATTTTGAAAAATGAGCACCGTGTTACCGGTATATTTTGAAAAATGAGCACTGTGTTACTGGTATATTTTGAAAAATGAGCACTGTGTTACCAGTATATTTTGAAAAATGAGCACTGTGTTACTGGTATATTTTGAAAAATGAGCACTGTGTTACCGGTATATTTTGAAAAATGAGCACTGTGTTACCGGTATATTTTGAAAATGAGCACTGTGTTACCGGTATATTTTGAAAAATGAGCACTGTGTTGCCGGTATATTTTGAAAAATGAACACTGTGTTACCGGTATATTTTGAAAAATGAGCACCGTGTTACCGGTATATTTTGAAAAATGAACACTGTGTTACCGGTATATTTTGAAAAATGAACACCGTGTTACTGGTATATTTTGAAAAATGAGCACTGTGTTACTGGTATATTTTGAAAAATGAAGACTGTGTTACCGGTATATTTTGAAAATGAGCACCGTGTTACCGGTATATTTTGAAAATGAGCACCGTGTTACCGGTATATTTTGAAAAATGAGCACTGTGTTACCGGTATATTTTGAAAAATGAGCACTGTGTTACTGGTATATTTTGAAAATGAGCAATGTGTTACCGGTATATTTTGAAAAATGAGCACTGTGTTACCGGTATATTTTGAAAAATGAGCACCGTGTTACCGGTATATTTTGAAAAATGAGCACCGTGTTACCGGTATATTTTGAAAAATGAGCACTGTGTTACCGGTATATTTTGAAAAATGAGCACTGTGTTACCGGTATATTTTGAAAAATGAGCACTGTGTTACCGGTATATTTTGAAAATGAGCACCGTGTTACCGGTATATTTTGAAAAATGAGCACTGTGTTACCGGTATATTTTGAAAAATGAGCACCGTGTTACTGGTATATTTTGAAAATGAACACTGTGTTACTGGTATATTTTGAAAAATGAGCACTGTGTTACCGGTATATTTTGAAAAATGAGCAATGTGTTACTGGTATATTTTGAAAAATGAGCACTGTGTTACTGGTATATTTTGAAAATGAACACTGTGTTACTGGTATATTTTGAAAAATGAGCACTGTGTTACCGGTATATTTTGAAAAATGAGCACTGTGTTACTGGTATATTTTGAAAATGAAGACTGTGTTACCGGTATATTTTGAAAATGAGCACTGTGTTACCGGTATATTTTGAAAAATGAGCACCGTGTTACCGGTATATTTTGAAAAATGAGCACTGTGTTACCGGTATATTTTGAAAAATGAGCACCGTGTTACTGGTATATTTTGAAAAATGAACACTGTGTTACTGGTATATTTTGAAAAATGAGCACCGTGTTACCGGTATATTTTGAAAAATGAGCACTGTGTTACTGGTATATTTTGAAAAATGAAGACTGTGTTACCGGTATATTTTGAAAAATGAGCACCGTGTTACCGGTATATTTTGAAAAATGAGCACCGTGTTACCGGTATATTTTGAAAAATGAGCACTGTGTTACCGGTATATTTTGAAAAATGAGCACTGTGTTACTGGTATATTTTGAAAAATGAGCAATGTGTTACCGGTATATTTTGAAAAATGAGCACCGTGTTACCGGTATATTTTGAAAAATGAGCACCGTGTTACCGGTATATTTTGAAAAATGAGCACCGTGTTACCGGTATATTTTGAAAAATGAGCACTGTGTTACCGGTATATTTTGAAAAATGAGCACTGTGTTACCGGTATATTTTGAAAAATGAGCAATGTGTTACCGGTATATTTTGAAAAATGAGCACCGTGTTACCGGTATATTTTGAAAAATGAGCACCGTGTTACCGGTATATTTTGAAAAATGAGCACCGTGTTACTGGTATATTTTGAAAAATGAACACTGTGTTACTGGTATATTTTGAAAAATGAGCACCGTGTTACCGGTATATTTTGAAAAATGAGCAATGTGTTACCGGTATATTTTGAAAAATGAGCACCGTGTTACCGGTATATTTTGAAAAATGAGCACCGTGTTACTGGTATATTTTGAAAAATGAACACTGTGTTACTGGTATATTTTGAAAAATGAACACTGTGCTACCGGTATATTTTGGAATTTAGAAAAGTCGTGGTTATGATATTGAATACTCATAGAATTTTAAGATAAATCGTTTAGATTTCCACTAAGTTTGATTTTATTAAACTTGTATTAATCTAAGATAGTAAGTCTAATACCATATTATGTGGAAGTGAGTATTAAAAGTAAGTAAACTTTAGACAAGGTTCAACGAGATATAAAACAAGTTAACACACCAACTGCGGTGTGAAAAGGGTAACATTCACATTATTAAAGCAGAAGACTTAAACGTTACAATTGCTTCATAATATTTCCAATTCTAAAGAATCATAATTCTATGTTTTAAAAAAACGGTGAAGCTTGCACGTAACAACAACAACAATAAACAAAATAACTTACATGACAAACATACTTCATTAAAGTGCCACGCATCTCTCTCTGCGATTAATGTATTAGTGCCATCTGGTGACGCACGATCGTGGTACAAATAACATTTAGATTCCTCGTAATTTTCACCGTTGTTAAAATCGACTCCGCAGTTTTTCTATCGTTATTATAGCTACCGCCAGGTAACCTCTGGTTACTGCTCGACTCAGAGTCTCCGAACCTTCTAGAAGTCTCACTTAATGTCCTGTGTCCTGGGACGGAAAAGGACAGGGGTTTACCGGGAAAGAAGTCAAATGATAAACATTCCTGTATAGAGGTCGTCCGGTCCTCCTGACAACGACGTATACATTCTTCAAGTACTCTTGTCGGTAAGTCTTTGCGCGTTACCTAACGGTGAAATGTTGCACTATATAGAATCAAAATAACTCTATCAAATACGTACTTAGCACAAACACGTGCGTGTTCAGTGATATTACGTGATGTAACATCAGATAAAAATTTTATATATTCCTTGCTTGTAAAGTAGGATGTACTAATGATTCGATGTGTTTTTATTAATTAACTGATAAAAAGCAATATTATCATGTTGTAAGAATTATAATTTTCTCTCTTGAGTTAAATCCGTTATTACTTTATCGATTTTATTTATTATTAGGCAAAAAGCTACACAATAGGTTATTAGTAGTGCGCTCAATTCGGGTATCGAACCACGTTTTTAGCGTTATATCTCTTCACACTTACAGCAGTGCCGTTTGGAAGGGTACTTTTAACGTAAAGTTATGATTATAAACATAAATTTATGAATAAATGAAAAGCATATGGATTTTTAGAACATTTAACTTACTACAAAGATTATCCATCACGTGCGTATTATCTTCCACCAACCAGCGTTCGCTGGCGAGGTTATCGTAAATTTTACCGGAAATAAGAGATAAAATACACCCTGAAATAGGGCATATTTATGAGGTTAATAGGGATTTAATAGCAGCTGGTTTCATAAATTATATATTTTGTCATACAGAACTACTTTCATAAATTATATATTTTGTCATATAGAACTAGTTTCATAAATTATATACTTTGTCATATAGAACTAGTTTCATAAATTATATAGTTCGTCATATCGAACTATTTTCGTAAACTGTATAGTTTGTCATATAGAACTAGTTTCATAAATTATATATTTCGTTATATCGAACTTGTTGAATAAACTATGTAGTTTGTCATATCGAACTAGTGTCATAAATTATATATTTCGTTATATCGAACTTGTTGCATAAACTATGTAGTTTGTCATATCGAACTAGTGTCATAAATTATATATTTCGTCATATAGAACTAGTTTCATAAATTATATAGTTCGTTATATCGAACTGAGATGGCTGTTGGCAGTTTATAATGTAGATTATTCTGAAAATTATGTAAGAAATTCTGTTAAACTACACGAAGCTATTCTTCATTGATATATAATTAAACATTTTAGTAATTAATATGTAATTAAACAACAGACCGACTGACATGTAACCAAACAACTTACCAGTTCACTCCTCGAACGTCCACCTCCAAATTCGTTTCCACCACCAACGAGTTTGTAACCTGAAACTTTTTCATACACCAGCTTTCCAATCCCGTTGTTACAACTCTGGGCTGTCATAAACACCAGAAGAAACGAAGGGAAAATGTTACTTATGGAGTAAGTTTCAAAACTTGACGTATAGAAACACGTCACTATTATTTGTACTTCAGGAAATTTATCTTCAAAACCGGTAAAGATACGTTAGCCTTTCGTTTATGGATGAGAAAAAAGCCATTCATCATGTCACGAATTTTTCTCTGTAATAGACCATCGCATCTCATTCTCACGTTTACAGAAAACAAATGAAATAATTTTTTCGGATGTGTTTTACAGTTTCATCCCTGTAAAACGTTGCGGGTCTATTTAAAGGTAAACTGTAATTATTTTAAATAAATATCCCTCAGTTTTGTGATTAGAGGTAAGAAAAAAATCACAAACGTTTCTAGATCTGATTAGCAGAAAGTGATTTTATAAAAAAAACACCCAACAGTCTCTCAGTTGTGTGATTAGAGATTACATACTCTTGTCCACAGGGAATATTGTTTAATTTGGTTGTTGTTAAGTGCAAAGCTACACAGTGGGCTATCTGTGTTTTGCCCACAAATTGTATCTAAACCTGAATTATAGTGTCGCAAGCCCGAAGACTTAGCGTTGAACCAGAGGGAAGCAGCAGGAACAATACTTAAACGTCAAAGTTGTCTTCGGTAAAAAACAACTTGTTAATTATGGACAAGTAGGTAGAATTGTTAACACTAAAAATAAAGTGGAGAAATATACGTGCGTTTATTAGGGTTGTCCTCCTGTATGAATTATGAGAAAGTTACGTGTTACCTCTAGACAAACGTGGTCTATTATGTTGAGACATACAATGTCCTGCAGATATCGAAGATAAAATATAACTAAAGAAAACGGAGTAACAGAAGAAACAGGAAACCTAAATGAACCCAGTGGACAAACTACAATTCAGTCAAATCGTCTGATTTCCATTCTGTAGTAATTCTCGGCATTTGAAGATAGCAACAAGCTTAGCTGTAAAAACACCAGGGCCTGTGGGTGGGTCGGGATTCTTGTGTAACACCAGGGCCTGTGGGTGGGTCGGGATAGTTGTGTAACACCAGGGCCTGTGGGTGGGTCGGGATAGTTGTGTAACTCCAGCGCCCGTGGGTGGGTCGGGTTAGTTGTGTAACTCCAGCGCCTGTGGGTGGGTCGGGATAGTTGTGTGACACCAGGGCCTGTGAGTGGGTCAGGATAGTTGTGTGACACCAGCGCCCGTGGATGGGTCGGAATAGTTGTGTGAGATATTCTTTCGTCGTTAAACAGTTTTCTTGGGTTATAAAAAATCGCCTCTCTTTCCACGAAATTATTTCCCGGATGACGCTTTGAAGAGTTATAATAAGTTTAAAGTACTAAAATGGACACAAATCTAGGTGTTTGATAGCCTATAACTTATATAATCTTGTTCAACTTCAGGTTTCTTTAAGATCTATAAGAAACACCTTACGACATAATCGAAAATCATTCCAGTGTTGGGAATATATTCTGAAAAAATAAAAAATATCTGCAGTTCTTAATCACTGGCATATGGAGTAGATGAATCGCTGTACTCGACCATTTACTGTGTTTGAATTTTAAAGAATGTCTTACCAGGAAACACCAACAAATTAACGTTTTATCTCGATTCGTACAGGACTCGCTGGGCGTCCAAGAATTCTTTCGTTCGAAACCGAGCCGAAGAAATAATTGAAAGAAACAAAACAGTATAAAAGTTCTCCATGCCGTTGACAGTAAATTCGTTATCTAAACACAGATTCTTTTATCGTATTTGTTTTGGTAAGTTTAGAAGAAAGACAATCATCTTGTCTAAAATTAGACATATATATGTGTATCCTTTTTTAATTTATAAGCAGTATAACAGAGCAAAGAATTTATGATTCGAACGTTGGTCTTTCACGTGAACCACAGAAAAACCATCTTCCAGCACATAAAGTTTTATAAAATTTTGTGAAAATCGTCTGAAACAGAAAAGTGGTGCTGATTGTTTCGAAAGTTAAATACACACATTATTATTATTATTATTATTATTATTATTATTATTATTATTATTATTATTATTATTATTATTATTAATGATTATTATTATTATTATTATTATTATTATTATTATTATTATTAATGATTATTATTATTATTATTATTATTATTATTATTATTATTATTATTATTATTATTATTATTAATGATTATGAACAAACCTATCATAGCTCACCATATGTTTGTAACAATTTCACAAAAACTGACGAGCCTGGCATGGCGTGCGACTCGTAATCTGATGGTCACGGGTTCGCATCCCCGTTGCACCAAACATGCTCGCCTTTTCAGTCGTGGGGGCGTTATAATTCAACGTTCAATCCCACTATTCGTTGGTAAAAGAGTAGCCCAAGAGTTGGTGGTGGGTGGTGATGACTAGCTGCCTTCCCTCTTGTCTTACACTACTACATTAGGGACGGCTAGTGCAGATAGCCCTCGTGTAGCTTTGCGCGAAATTCAAACACAAACAAAACAAACTGACTATCACAGTCGGCAGACTATATATAATGATGGCCAACATACGCAGTAGACATGCTACAAACAGGCCATAAGGGCGTTATAATGTAACAGTCAATCCCACTATTCAGTAGACATACTACAAACAGGCCATAAGGGTGTTATAATTTAACAGTCAATCCCACTATTCAGTAGACATGCTACAAACTGGCCATAAGGGCGTTATAATGTAACAGTCAATCCCACTATTCATTAGCGAGGGGTGTTTATGACTAGCTGCCTTACCTCTAGTCTTACACTACTAAATTAGGTACTGTTAGCGCAGATAGCTCTCGTGTAGCTTTGCGCAAAAATTCAAAAGATACGAACAAACAAGGACGCACGCATGAAAATCAACAGAGAGTTTTACATTAAAATATGGTTTGTTTGACATTAGCTATAATTTGTTTCTCTAACCAACAAACCCAACAGCAAGGCAAGAAACCATCACAAAGATACCAAGTCAGAAAGTTCCCAACTCATCAAATTGTTCATCTTGTTGTTTCAGTCAAAACAGCTCCACGTATACTGTATCACAAACATCAGTTTAATCCAGTGAGTGTGTGTGTTTCTACATCTTATCATCACTTATTTGTAATAACTAGTAGTAGTTTATTACAATTCTAGCTTGAACAATGAGGTCATTACCCCTTGAAGTTAGTTTTTAAAGAAATATAGTGTTATTTTAAAAAGCTTAAGTACAAGGTGAAACAGGAATTACCAGCCAGTAATAGACGAACGTTAGTGGACACTCAATGCTTTGTACACTGTACAATCCATGTCTTTATGGAGCCATTCCGTATAATTATGTATGAAGTGAAGGAGTAGAAAAAGATCAATAGGCATGATATTAAATTTTATTAAATACATTCATAGAATACATTAGCTTTCGGTCGTGAAAAAAAACGTCACCAAACATTTATAAATGTAAAATGATGTAAAGATGGCAGAATAATGTAAACAAAAATATCTGGATGATACAGCGATACATGGATCATCCATACATGATTTAAATTTGATGTTACACTCTGAAAGACATAGTTGACTTTAGCATCACTGCATTTAGAAGTTATATATTCCTTACTGTTGGTATGCAGTTTGTTGTTGACTTTAGTATCACGACATTTAGAAGTTATATATTCCTTACTGTTGGTATGCAGTTTGTTGTTGACTTTAGTATCACGACATTTAGAAGTTATATATTCCTTACTGTTGGTATGCAGTTTGTTTATCATAACGTCATAGTTATGTCAGGACAGACATCAGTACAGTGTAAGTAAGATCCGTCAGGACAGACATCAGTATAGTGTAAGTAAGATCCTAGGACTTACTTATAACCAAAACCAAGTTGAGTCAAAACATGTCTTGATTATTAAAGTCTATCACAGACTCTCGTTTCGAGGTCGGTCGAATTTATTGACCTCGTAACCATCTAGTACTCGTACATTTTACAATGTAACATTAAATTTGAATACTGTAAACCATGTATGGATGATCTATATATAGTTGTATCATCCCTATATTATTGTTTACATTGTTGTCGACACTGCCATCCTCACATCATTTTTAGAGTTACAGACTGTTTTTATTAATGTTAGTCAATAACATTGTTTTGGTCAACGAGTAAGTAGACAAACCTTATGGTGTGTTTCAATAGTTTTTTATTGGACTGTTTTACAGTTATGTTTTGTTTAAGTAGACAAACCTTATTATGTGTTTCAATAGTCTTTTATTGGACTGTTTTACAGTTATGTTTTGTTTAAGTAGACAAACCTTATTATGTGTTTCGATAGTTTTTTGTTGGACTGTTTTACAGTTATGTTTTGTTTAAGTAGACAAACCTTATTATGTGTTTCAATAGTTTTTTATTGGACTGTTTTACAGTTATGTTTTGTTTAAGTAGACAAACCTTATTATGTGTTTCGATAGTTTTTTATTGGACTGTTTTACAGTTATGTTTTGTTTAAGTAGACAAACCTTATGGTGTGTTTCAATAGTTTTTTATTGGACTGTTTTACAGTTATGTTTTGTTTAAGTAGACAAACCTTATTGTGTGTTTCAATAGTCTTTTATTGGACTGTTTTACAGTTATGTTTTGTTTAAGTAGACAAATCTTATTATGTGTTTCGATAGTCTTTTATTGGACTGTTTTACAGTTATGTTTTGTTTAAGTAGACAAACCTTATTATGTGTTTCAATAGTCTTTTATTAGACTGTTTTACAGTTATGTTTTGTTTAAGTAGACAAACCTTATTATGTGTTTCGATAGTTTTTTATTGGACTGTTTTACAGTTATGTTTTGTTTAAGTAGACAAACCTTATTATGTGTTTCGATAGTTTTTTGTTGGACTGTTTTACAGTTATGTTTTGTTTAAGTAGACAAACCTTATTATGTGTTTCAATAGTTTTTTATTGGACTGTTTTACAGTTATGTTTTGTTTAAGTAGACAAACCTTATTATGTGTTTCGATAGTTTTTTATTGGACTGTTTTACAGTTATGTTTTGTTTAAGTAGACAAACCTTATGGTGTGTTTCAATAGTTTTTTATTGGACTGTTTTACAGTTATGTTTTGTTTAAGTAGACAAACCTTATTGTGTGTTTCAATAGTCTTTTATTGGACTGTTTTACAGTTATGTTTTGTTTAAGTAAACAAACCTTATTATGTGTTTCGATAGTTTTTTATTGGACTGTTTTACAGTTATGTTTTGTTTAAGTAGACAAACCTTATTATGTGTTTCAATAGTCTTTTATTGGACTGTTTTACAGTTATGTTTTGTTTAAGTAGACAAACCTTATTATGTGTTTCAATAGTTTTTTATTGGACTGTTTTACAGTTATGTTTTGTTTAAGTAGACAAACCTTATTATGTGTTTCAATAGTCTTTTATTGGACTGTTTTACAGTTATGTTTTGTTTAAGTAGACAAACCTTATGGTGTGTTTCAATAGTTTTTTATTTGACTGTTTTACAGTTATGTTTTGTTTAAGTAGACAAACCTTATTGTGTGTTTCAATAGTTTTTTATTGGACTGTTTTACAGTTATGTTTTGTTTAAGTAGACAAACCTTATTATGTGTTTCAATAGTTTTTTATTGGACTGTTTTACAGTTATGTTTTGTTTAAGTAGACAAACCTTATTATGTGTTTCGATAGTTTTTTATTGGACTGTTTTACAGTTATGTTTTGTTTAAGTAGACAAACCTTATTATGTGTTTCGATAGTCTTTTATTGGACTGTTTTACAGTTATGTTTTGTTTAAGTAGACAAACCTTATTATGTGTTTCGATAGTTTTTTATTGGACTGTTTTACAGTTATGTTTTGTTTAAGTAAACAAACCTTATTATGTGTTTCGATAGTTTTTTATTGGACTGTTTTACAGTTATGTTTTGTTTAAGTAGACAAACCTTATTATGTGTTTCAATAGTCTTTTATTGGACTGTTTTACAGTTATGTTTTGTTTAAGTAGACAAACCTTATTATGTGTTTCAATAGTTTTTTATTGGACTGTTTTACAGTTATGTTTTGTTTAAGTAGACAAACCTTATTATGTGTTTCAATAGTCTTTTATTGGACTGTTTTACAGTTATGTTTTGTTTAAGTAGACAAACCTTATGGTGTGTTTCAATAGTTTTTTATTTGACTGTTTTACAGTTATGTTTTGTTTAAGTAGACAAACCTTATTGTGTGTTTCAATAGTTTTTTATTGGACTGTTTTACAGTTATGTTTTGTTTAAGTAGACAAACCTTATTATGTGTTTCGATAGTTTTTTATTGGACTGTTTTACAGTTATGTTTTGTTTAAGTAGACAAACCTTATTATGTGTTTCAATAGTTTTTTATTGGACTGTTTTACAGTTATGTTTTGTTTAAGTAGACAAACCTTATTATGTGTTTCAATAGTTTTTTATTGGACTGTTTTACAGTTATGTTTTGTTTAAGTAGACAAACCTTATTATGTGTTTCAATAGTTTTTTATTGGACTGTTTTACAGTTATGTTTTGTTTAAGTAGACAAACCTTATTATGTGTTTCAATAGTTTTTATTTGACTGTTTTACAGTTATGTTTTGTTTAAGTAGACAAATAGTTTTTTATTGGACTGTTTTACAGTTATGTTTTGTTTAAGTAGACAAACCTTATTATGTGTTTCAATAGTTTTTATTGGACTGTTTTACAGTTATGTTTTGTTTAAGTAGACAAACCTTATTATGTGTTTCGATAGTTTTTATTGGACTGTTTTACAGTTATGTTTTGTTTAAGTAGACAAACCTTATTATGTGTTTCAATAGTTTTTATTGGACTGTTTTACAGTTATGTTTTGTTTAAGTAGACAAACCTTATTATGTGTTTCAATAGTCTTTTATTGGACTGTTTTACAGTTATGTTTTGTTTAAGTAGACAAACCTTATTATGTGTTTCGATAGTTTTTTATTGGACTGTTTTACAGTTATGTTTTGTTTAAGTAGACAAACCTTATTATGTGTTTCAATAGTCTTTTATTGGACTGTTTTACAGTTATGTTTTGTTTAAGTAGACAAACCTTATTATTGTGTTTCAGTTATGTTTTGTTTAAGTAGACAAACCTTATAGATTTTTTATTGGACTGTTTTACAGTTATGTTTTGTTTAAGTAGACAAACCTTATTATGTGTTTCGATAGTTTTTATTGGACTGTTTTACAGTTATGTTTTGTTTAAGTAGACAAACCTTATTATGTGTTTCGATAGTTTTTTATTGGACTGTTTTACAGTTATGTTTTGTTTAAGTAGACAAACCTTATTATGTGTTTCATATAGTTTTTTATTGGACTGGACTGTTTTACAGTTATGTTTTGTTTAAGTAGACAAACCTTATTATGTGTTTCGATAGTTTTTTATTGGACTGTTTTACAGTTATGTTTTGTTTAAGTAGACAAACCTTATTATGTGTTTCAATAGTCTTTTATTGGACTGTTTTACAGTTATGTTTTGTTTAAGTAGACAAACCTTATTATGTGTTTCAATAGTTTTTTATTGGACTGTTTTACAGTTATGTTTTGTTTAAGTAGACAAACCTTATTATGTGTTTCAATAGTTTTTTATTGGACTGTTTTACAGTTATGTTTTGTTTAAGTAGACAAACCTTATTATGTGTTTCAATAGTTTTTTATTGGACTGTTTTACAGTTATGTTTTGTTTAAGTAGACAAACCTTATTGTTATGTGTTTCAATAGTTTCAATTTTTTATTGGACTGTTTTACAGTTATGTTTTGTTTAAGTAGACAAACCTTATTGTGTGTTTCAATAGTTTTTTATTGGACTGTTTTACAGTTATGTTTTGTTTAAGTAGACAAACGTTATTATGTGTTTCAATAGTTTTTTATTGGACTGTTTTACAGTTATGTTTTGTTTAAGTAGACAAATGTTATTGTGTTTCAATAGTTTTTTTATTGGACTGTTTTACAGTTATGTTTTGTTTAAGTAGACAAAAATTTTGTCTGTATCTGGAATAATTTGATTATCACAACACTAAGCACTTCACAGGGCTGGAGTTAGACCTAAATACCTAGTCAAAAAATAAACAAATGGGACCCAGCGGACTCTATTCGTACAGGTATTATACATCAAGCAAAGGAAATACAAGCCCAGTCAGTCACTGTCACCGGCCGTTATACCTGCCACTGTTTATAAATTGTATAATACTTCACCATTAAACCGAATTTTTACTTAATACAAGATAAAAAATATAAGAAAAGTTTAGTTTTACTTAAGTTATTTAGTTTTTTACAGTATGTTTTGAAGCATTTTAAAATTTAAATTAAATTTTGAAAAACCTTTATAAAGTTCGTGTTTAACAAAAACAAACTGAACTGCATACATGTTATGTGTTTCATAATCAATAAATATTGATTTGGCATAAAAAGTATTTCAACTTATGTATATTATAAGTTTTCTAGTTACTTGTCGTATAGGTTTAAAATATATCAAATAAACTCTATCAACTCATGGATCTCCCCATGACTCCTTAAATAGAGTTAATATGACACATATTTTAAAATTTTAAAATCCTGTGTGACGTCTTGACGGAAGGTTTTAATATAACACATATCTTTAACTCAAGTGCTGTTTATATACCATATATCATTATATTTTAAATCTCACCCCGTGACTTGTTTAAAGGAGGTTATATTTAGCTGATTATATTTAAGTTTAATATGCAACTAAAATGTAGGTTTGACTTGTTTGTTACTTTCAGAGAAGATAAAATATTGTGTTTTCTTATGCAAATCTAACCGCTTTCATTTCGGAATGTGCACGCTCTCTAGTCACAAAGTTTTTTATCAAATTCGCTCATCTATACAGTTCTACTTCCGTTTTTTTAATACTTGGCACGATCGAAACAGAAGTGTTGCGGGCTGATGGAACAGGAAGTTTAATAACGCTAGTGTATACAGGCAAAGCTTATAAACATGCTCCATATTTATATTTTCATCACATGTTTCTTTTGACGTGAAAATATACCGGAAATAAAATGGGATTTCATGGGTTCGTGGCCTCGAGTTCGGCAGTCACTTCTACATCTCACAATACATTAACCGGATGTTGCCTCTAAGTCTACCGGAAACATGAGGAATTTACGAAACAGGTAGATATTTTTCTTTACCCTCATTAAATATGGATGTCGAAATGAAGCCATGTCTCTCAACATTGTAGATTAATACTACAAATTTATATATAGCAAGACGAAGTATTTAATTTATGAAACAAATACTGCCGAACCTTATCCAAACCTAAACTTGAAATAACTATGCATGAGAATCTCCCGCTGGTACAGCGGTAAGTCTACGGATTTACAACGCTAAGATGGGGGATTCGATTTTCCTCGGGGTGCTCAGCAGATAGATCGGCGTTGGTTTTGCTATACGAAAAACACACATTCATATAATTAATTTAATAATCATTAAACGCTTATTCCATATTTCCATGTTATAAAAACCACAGGTGAGATCCCAAGTGCTACATAATTACATGGTTAATGATCTGTATTTTAAAACTTTTCTTAGCTGTGTTATATTAAGGTATTTAGCTAAGCCTAACAAAGCTTACAAACTCTGAAACATATACAATCTCTATAACAACACGTCACAGGCGTAATTTACACAGGGAACATGTTCCCCACACACTTTTAAAAACAAAGTTTTATCATTCGTCGCTGTAATTCATATCCACTTGAATAAACAAATATGAGACACAGAATACAATACTTAACAAAGACAATATATAAATAACGTATATTAAATAGTTACCTTCTGTGAGAATGCGCAAGGCAGCAAGAAAAGACACCATTGGAATCATCTTTCTCAAAGTGATTGTCATGCCTACAAAAATAAAGACATTTTGTTCATTTCTTACATGAACTGTCACCAAACGCTTTGTTAAATCACTGATGTCACAACGCTTACAGAAATAAAGACATGGCCTTCACTTCTTATGTTAACTTTAGCCACGGACTTAACGAATTTTTCTCAATATGAACGTTAATAGCCTCTATGTAGAAATATGCAATATATGTAACGTTTCGTGATATTAAATTGTAAAAATAAATATACGTATGCATCTCATCTTATGATGCTTACCCTATTGGCTGATTCGTCTTTGCGTCAGAGGTTTAACAGCCAATGAAAACCGTTACTATGAATGTCAAGTTGGAAATTAATACGGATGGTTTAGAAGATGTTATATTGATAGAAAGGTAAGTGACCAAGATAAATATGGAAAACGGTGCTCATGAACTTGGAGGAAATAATATCTTCCGGTGTTAAAAAAATATTTACGGAATTATGAACCAGTGCAAACAGACAAGAATGGAATTTGATACGGATGTCAGGATACATTGACAGTCATAAAAAAATATCTTGATTTCAAAGTATGACAGAGTGAACAAAATGTGAAGTGAAATGAAAGTTCAAACACATTCTAACAAACAGATCAGTATAATTATCAGTTCCTTCCTTTTTTATCATCCATAAAAATGATCAAAACACCAGCGATTAAAAGACAGTGAGAAACGGTTATTTACCCTAGTTTTATGGTAAAGTTTATAAAACTTTTAACATGCCATTCAAAGTGTACCAAGTTAAATTCGGATTAATTCTTTGTTATTATAACTTAAAGCTACTTAAAACCACCTATAGATGTCAGTGTTTATTTTAGCAGTACAACAGTTTAGAATTAATTTCACTCTTATTGTGTTGTTTTTCTTCGTTCATAATTTTATGTGACTTCTTTTCAGTATCAGGCTCTTATTAATCTAATTTATCAAACAAACCATTTCCTTCAAACTATGGGAAGTCCTGTTACTTACGATGTTTCATAATTCGTAAAATAAAATAATCACAATTTCACACGTTATTGTGATAAAGAACTGTAATATTTTATTTTAACATCAGAAATAGGCTGGAGCGCCTTCATTATAATTAAACATGAGACATTATATTGTGGATTCCTTCTGATTGGACAACTACAGTTTGTCGTCATGATCGCAATTCCGTAACAGAATAAAGTTTCATTGATGTTTCTTACAACTCCAATTGTCTGAAACATAAGAAATCTGGTTTCAAAACCCAACTTTGTGGAATAATAAAGTCATTAACGCCTTTTTTCGTCCGAAATTATTTACTCGGTTGTCCCTTCCCCCGGGTTCAGTGGCAAGTCTGAGGTCTTATAACCCTGAATATCATGTTTTATTCTGCAAAGAGAGAACAGAAATAACTCTGGGCTGACCAGTGCTCTGCAAACTGAGGTACACTGTTGAAACATTATGAATCGTTTGTAAAGCACTTTTCAACAGTTCAAACGACTGTATTATTCCCTTCTGGTAAACAAGGGCTTATCTGTCAGTCAAGAAGGGCTGACTACACGTTGCGCATCAGCTTTCTCTGGTAATTCGATTTTTACGTCATCCGTCGGCAGGAATGTACCCTTAAAGTGCTGTGCCAACTAGTTAACATTAGTAAACCACTTTCTAAAGCTCGTATTATCACAACACGATCAAATTTGTTTTTTTTTTAACCTAGACCTGGAAGAACATCTTTTACGCCCTGTGATTTTTTTGAAATATCAAAACCAGCATCAGTCTTGCATGGCCAGGTGGTTAAGGCACTCGACTCGTAATCTGAGGGTCGCTGGTTCGAATCCCCGTCACGACAAACATGCTTCCCCCTTTCAGTCGTAGGGGGGCGTCATCATGTGACGGTCAATCCCACTATTCGTTGGTATAAGAGTAGCCCAAGAGTTGGCGGTTGGTGGTGATGACTAGCTTCCTTCCTTCTAATCTTGCAATGTTAAATTAGGGACGGCTAGCGCAGATAGCCCTCGTGTAGCTTTGCGCGAAATTCAAAAAACAAACCCAAGATTCGAGTCGTGATGCCACTGAGCATATTACGTACTTTCGTCCGTAGGTGTGTTATGGAAGTGACAGTAAATTCCGTTATTCAGTTGTGGCGGCGAGTGCTGCAGCCTGATTAGTTACTGTGATCAGCAGTAGTTCAAAATTATAGAACGTCCACATCCGTAACCTAGACTTGGCTTTTCACCCTATGTGTCCCCTTTTAGGTTGAAAGTTATAATTCTGTTATTGTGTGAGATTCGTAAGTAGTTTCCCTATTAGTTTTATTTCGGATTCTTACAGTTTTTACATGTAAAAAACATAATGATTTACAACTACGTGACATATTAAAGTTATTAAATATTCCAATGAGCAGATGTTTGTTTTTGTTGGTTTTTTTTTTTTAATTTCACGCAAAGCTAAGACAGACAGCTCATCACCACCACCCACCGCCAACTCTTGGGATACTCTTTTACTAATGAAGAGTGGGTTTTGTTTGTTTGATTTGAATTTTGCATAAAGCTACATGAGGGCTATCTGCACTAGCCATCTTTAATTTAGCAGTGTAAGACTAGAGAGAAGGCAGCTAGTCATCACTATCCACCGCCAACTCTTGAGGTACTCTTTTACCAACAAATAGTGAGATTGACCATAACATTATAACGCCCCCACGGCTAAAAGGGGCGGGAATGTTTGGTGCAACGGGGATGCGAACCCGCGACCCTCAGATTACGAGTCGCACGCCTTAACACGCTTGACCATGCCGGGCCATGAGCAGATGAAATTACATGTAAGGCCTACGTATTTGTATATTTGTTTTTAGCTGTTTTATATAAGTACCTTAAAATTGATTTTTCTCGGGGTTTTCACTTTTAGTACTGTAATGAGTACACTAATAAATCGCGTATTCTCTGCACAATAATTTCCTGGTTTCATATTAAGGGTGGGGAACAACTACATCTGGGACTGCCCATTTGGGTCCCCCAAAAACAAGAAGTTTTGAATATTTTATGCACTTGTAGTTATTGTTTCCGGCCTCATCTGACGTAAATCCACCTCTGGTAATTTCTATTATGGAATTAATAACAGATACAAGATATAGTTTTATTTATGTCAAAGGTTTGTAAGAGCAATTACATTTTAAATTAAATTATAAAATCAAACTTACCACCAACGAACGAAACTTTGGAAAGTAATATAAAGGCCCGCCTCTAGTACAGCGGTACGTCTTCGGATTTACAACGCTAAAATTAGGGGTTCGATTTCCCTCAGTAGGCTCAGCAGATAGCCCGATGTAGCTTTGCCTTAAGAAAACACACACACAGTAAAAGAAACTGAATGAACGTTCCTGTGTTTTTTGATAAAACATCAATTTCTTGTATTTATTTCTTGCATCGGGGTGTTTTGTCGATATTTATTGGTTAAAACCGAAAACTAGAAGCCTGTTTAGATGCCAACAGAACATAAACCTAACTCGAAAAGCGCACATGTTGATGCCACACGAAACGTAACGCCGCCATATCATACCGATTGAAGAAACGTACGAGCGAATTTGTGGCGGCCTACAACTAGCTTTATATAGTTCTGTCATATTTAACTAAATTTGAGTTTGTGGGCTCCCTCCTTGGTTAGTAGGGGATCTTTGGTAAAATTAGTATTTATAATAATTTCTTATGTGTTATTTGAAGTTCAGCAGAAAGCTGAACATTTAAATTTCAGTATTTTAAAGATCACGTGATAACAAAAAAGTTACCACCGGGTCTCAGCCGCCTTTCGTTGTTTTTGGTTCCCATGGTAATGTTATGTTTTTTGTTATTTTCAGAAACACGTTTTCTTGAAATGTATGGTGTTATCCCCTCCTCTCTTCCAGTAACTCAGCAAGCTTACACTGCTAAAAATCTGGTTTCGATGCCTGTTGTTGGTAAAGCACAGATAACCTATTACCCAGTTTATACACTACAATAACCGAACTATGTGGTGATATTAATTAAATACACATTGGGCACAATTTACACATGCCACCCACATTATTATTACTATTTCTTTACTATTATGTTTTTTATGTTAATTTTAAATAAACTTCCAGAATTTATTGGTTTTAATATTTCTTAAGTAGAAAAGACCACATGTTTGCAGTGTTTTATCAAATGTAAATGTATCAAATTAATATATATTTTATAATCTCCAAAGTAAATTCTGATATTAGTTATAAAAATTAATATATTCATTATTTAAGGTATAAACTATACTTAATGGCTTATTGATCTTAATAAATATCTCATAATCGCGCTTGTCATATTAAATATGAGAGTAATAGCTACTAGTGATGACGAGAAACCCAAATATAAATACATTCTCAATACTGGTGTGGGTATTAAAGCTTTAATTAAATTAGAGTACAGGACAACGTTTTGACCTTCTTAGATCATCTTCAGGTTAACTACAAACACTCTTTGTCAACCTGAAGATGACCTAATAAGGTCAAAACGTTGTCCTGTACTTTATTTTAAAGTTTTAATAACCATACCTGCCATCTTGAGAGTACAGTAACAGTTCTGGTTTTTACTACATCTAATCTAATCCACTACATCAGAAGAGGAAGAGACCGTGCTGTCTGGAGCTTAATCCTTTAACATCCCCCTATAATTAGTAGATTATGTTGGACAAGAAACCAGTGTAAAACTTAACAGTTTCTAGTTAAGCCTTTTCTAAAATTACCTGCCATCTTACAGCGCATTATGCACATGGGCCTTATTAAAGTGTTGCCATTAGCTTGCTTGTGCTGTAATGATCTTTATCGAAATGAAGTTTAGTAACAATTAGTGAATATTCTTTGTTTTATTTATAATTATCATTATTTGTAGTACTAAACTACTGATACATGCATATCCTGTGCGTTATGAACGATTTCGAATAAATATTAAATTCAAATTCGAATTTGTAAAATCATTTCTTTCTTCATGTACAATTCCAGACATATAAAGAGTAAGATTTTTTTTTCATGTTTAAGTATTATCAAACAACAACACAGTTTTTAAAAATATCAAACAGATATCACTAACCATTCCATAGCGGGACTAATGTTTCCTTCTTGTTATCTTTTCTATCTGATAAAGAAGGAGCGTTAAAACAATACATTAGTTACTTACTTACGGTCATGTGTCTGATAAAGAAGGAACGTTAAAACAATACATTAGTTACTTACTTACGGTCATGTGTCTGATAAAGAAGGAACGTTAAAACAATACATTAGTTACTTACTTACGGTCATGTGTCTGATAAAGAAGGAACGTTAAAACAATACATTAGTTACTTACTTACGGTCATGTGTCTGATAAAGAAGGAACGTTAAAACAATACATTAGTTACTTACTTACAGTCATGTGTCTCATAAAGAAGGAACGTTAAAACAATACATTAGTTACTTACTTACGATCATGTGTCTGATAAAGAAGGAACGTTAAAACAATACATTAGTTACTTACTTACAGTCATGTGTCTGATAAAGAAGGAACGTTAAAACAATACATTAGTTACTTACTTACGGTCATGTATCTCATAAAGAAGGAACGTTAAAACAATACATTACTTACTTACTTACTTACAGTCATGTGTCTGATAAAGAAGGAACGTTAAAACAATACATTAGTTACTTACTTACAGTCATGTGTCTGATAAAGAAGGAACGTTAAAACAATACATTAGTTACTTACTTACAGTCATGTGTCTGATAAAGAAGGAACGTTAAAACAATACATTACTTACTTACTTACAGTCATGTGTCTGATAAAGAAGGAACGTTAAAACAATACATTAGTTACTTACTTACAGTCATGTGTCTGATAAAGAAGGAACGTGAAAACAATACATTAATTACTTACTTACGGTCATGTGTCTCATAAAGAAGGAACGTTAAAACAATACATTAGTTACTTACTTACGGTCATGTGTCTCATAAAGAGGAACGTTAAAACAATACATTAGTTACTTACTTACGGTCATGTGTCTGATAAAGAAGGAACGTTAAAACAATACATTAGTTACTTACTTACGATCATGTGTCTGATAAAGAAGGAACGTTAAAACAATACATTAGTTACTTACTTACAGTCATGTGTCTCATAAAGAAGGAACGTTAAAACAATACATTAGTTACTTACTTACGATCATGTGTCTGATAAAGAAGGAACGTTAAAACAATACATTAGTTACTTACTTACAGTCATGTGTCTGATAAAGAAGAAACGTTAAAACAATACATTAGTTACTTACTTACGGTCATGTGTCTGATAAAGAAGGAACGTTAAAACAATACATTAGTTACTTACTTACGGTCATGTGTCTCATAAAGAAGGAACGTTAAAACAATACATTAGTTACTTACTTACGGTCATGTGTCTCATAAAGAAGGAACGTTAAAACAATAGATTAGTCACTTACTTACAGTCATGTGTCTGATAAAGAAGGAACGTTAAAACAATACATTAGTTACTTACTTACAGTCATGTGTCTGATAAAGAAGGAACGTTAAAACAATACATTAGTTACTTACTTACAGTCATGTGTCTGATAAAGAAGGAACGTTAAAACAATACATTAGTTACTTATTTACGGTCACGTGTCTCATAAAGAAGGAACGTTAAAACAATAGATTAGTTACTTACTTACAGTCACGTGTCTGATAAAGAAGGAATTAGTTACTTACTTACAGTCATGTGTCTGATAAAGAAGGAACGTTAAAACAATTCATTAGTTACTTACTTACGGTCATGTGTCGGATAAAGAAGGAACGTTAAAACAATACATTAGTTACTTACTTACGGTCATGTGTCTCATAAAGAAGGAACGTTAAAACAATACATTAGTTACTTACTTACGGTCATGTGTCTCATAAAGAAGGAACGTTAAAACAATAGATTAGTTACTTACTTACAGTCATGTGTCTGATAAAGAAGGAACGTTAAAACAATACATTAGTTACTTACTTACAGTCATGTGTCTGATAAAGAAGGAACGTTAAAACAATACATTAGTTACTTACTTACAGTCATGTGTCTGATAAAGAAGGAACGTTAAAACAATACATTAGTTACTTACTTACAGTCATGTGTCTGATAAAGAAGGAATTAGTTACTTACTTACAGTCATGTGTCTGATAAAGAAGGAACGTTAAAACAATTCATTAGTTACTTACTTACGGTCATGTGTCGGATAAAGAAGGAACGTTAAAACAATACATTAGTTACTTACTTACGGTCATGTGTCTCATAAAGAAGGAACGTTAAAACAATACATTAGTTACTTACTTACGGTCATGTGTCGGATAAAGAAGGAACGTTAAAACAATACATTAGTTACTTACTTACGGTCATGTGTCTGATAAAGAAGGAACGTTAAAACAATACATTAATTACTTACTTACGGTCATGTGTCTGATAAAGAAGGAACGTTAAAACAATACATTAGTTACTTATTTACGGTCACGTGTCTGATAAAGAAGGAACGTTAAAAGAATACATTAGTTACTTACTTACAGTCATGTGTCTGATAAAGAAGGAACGTTAAATGAATACATTAGTTACTTACTTACAGTCATGTGTCTGATAAAGAAGGAACGCTAAAACAATACATTAATTACTTACTTACGGTCATGTGTCTGATAAAGAAGGAACGTTAAAACAATACATTAGTTACTTACTTACAGTCATGTGTCTGATAAAGAAGGAATGCTAAAGCAGTATATTATTTGTTTACTTACGATCATGTTTAATGAAGAAGGAAGGCTAAAACAATATATTATTTGTTTACTTACGATCATGTTTGATAAGGAAGAAAGACTAAAACAATATATTATTTGTTTACTTACGATCATGTCTGATAAGTAAGGAAAGCTAAAGCAGTATATTATTTGTTTACTTACGATCATATCTAATGAATAAGGAAGGCTAGGGCGAGATATTGGTTATTTTTTTGTGGTCATGTGTCAGTAGTTATCCCATGAACAACACAACACCCTGTTTTAATGAATGTCATCTTCAAGTAACAGGGAAGAGATGATGATGTCGCTGAAGAGATGATGAGGTCGCTGAAGATGGATACGTTGCTAGGGACGCGTTTCTAGGCTGCTATAACAGGTGTACATGACAACGGAACAACAGAAACATTTATATAATAGTTCAATAAAGCGGAACCAGAGGGAGATTGTGCTATGCACTGATGTCGCCATAGAGGGCGTTGCTGGGGGCGAGTTTTTAGACTGCCATGAAGGTGGACATGACGTCATTGACAATGATGTTAATGAAGTGGATGAACGTGTCTCAACATGGCTAGATTTAATACTATTTGTTTAAACAACTATTTGATTAATTCTATGTTTGATTACATTTCTTAACCATTTATACGTAAATCTTGCTTTCACAACTTATATTTTTATTTTCATCTATATAATTATTCGTATTACAATGGTGAGCAATGTTACTATACAGATGTCGACATACATTTAATTGTATACATTTTGGGAAGATATTTCCATAATTCCAAAGAACAGCATGCAGCTTTCATCTTATTTTTAATTTACTTTTATTCCTATAGGATGATAATGTTGCTAACACAATGAGTTTACTGCTGAAATGTTTTTACCATGGTTATTCCTTTTGTAGTTGTTGATCGAGTCAGTCAACCATGATTTAGTGCACTATTAACATATATTGATTATATTTTCTACATTTAAACATACTTTCAAATTTATCATCCTCCAAAGAACACGAAAATTTTTATTCAAACGAGGCAACGATTGTAGCACACAGTTTATGTTAATGATGTTTTATAAATCACTTATTATTCTAAAAAGAAGCCTATTTGTATATCATACAATAATTTAAAATTTTAGTTTCACGTATTTATATTTAATCATCTCTGATAATTCATTTTGCTGACATCAAGCTACCTGAACTTTGGGTGTTAGGAAACAGAAAAGTTGTCACTTTGTCACACCCATACCTTCTACTAAGAAAAGAAAGGCTTTTATTATTAAAAGCAATTGACTGTCTCTATAATCTTTGGTTTCAGAGAGGTGGAAACTTTTATTAAAATAAATGTAAATTATAATACATTTTTTCTATCTATGCATTTACATTATATGTAATATAGAAATATGTTCAGAGATATCTGAGGAACTTTCCAAATATAAAGACCTCGTCTCTTTTAATAACACAGGCCTGCAAATTTAAACTACACAAAATGTATATGTAAAATCGGCTGGTTTGGGTTGAGAAAATATTTATGTAGATGAGCGAACAGCGTTTCAACCTTCTTTCAAAGAAAGAAAAGGATAACTTTGTGAACCTGACGATGACCGAAGAAGTTCGAAACGTTGTTCGCTCCTTTACATAAAAATTTTCTCAATCCAAACCAGCCGTTTTTACATATATATTTTTCTCTACAAGTGGGTTTTCTCGTCATCACTCAAACTACACAAAAGTTGTTTTGGTTTTAATAACTGATTTTACATAAATCAGTTACACATATTTCGAATATGATATTCATTTTTGTTTCTATCACTTCAGGATTTTTTTATAAACCAGGAAGAAAAACTCTTACTTAGATCAAATTATTATTTTGTCTACCATAATGAACAATGTTTGTTAATATATATACAAACACACTGAAGAAAATGGAAGAAAGTTGACGTCAAACGAATATGCATTTTCATTCATTCTGGTTTTGTTTGTGAAATCTACGTTTTTTAGTCAAAACTTGAAATCTACGTCTTTTTGTCAAAACTTGAAATCTAAGTTTTGTAGTCAAAACTTGAAATCTACGTCTTTTAGTCGAAACTACGTGTTTGTGGTCTTTTTATCAAGCAGTTTATCTGGAATATCTTGTTCCAATGACCAGCAGTAATTAGCCATCATGATGTCTTGATTTCAGAGAAATGTAAGAAATAAGCTTTCATATTACAATCAATCGCTTTGAATTCATCCATCATGTTACTGATGATTGGTTCTTAACAATTTGTGAATAACATCTTTAAAGACAATCCACACTTCTTTTACAACTTTCCTCATTGTCCTTTCCAACTGTTCATCCAAAATCAGTTTCCTAATCTTAAGTCCAACAAAAATCTCTTCTTTGAGTTTTTCTTATGATAAATCTAACCATTGTGCACATAGATAGTTGGAATAGTAGCCATCGTTGTCTAAGGTCTTGACAAACTGCTTCATCAAACCCAGTTTTATGTGAAGTGGAGGTGATAGGACTTTCTTTGTGTCAACCAAACTTCACGTTCAATGTTTTTCGATCCTGGTATCAAGCTGACTTTGTGTGGTCATTGCCTCTTTACCCAGAGCTGATTTTGTGCTCTACTGTCCCATTCACACAAAAAAAACGTAGAAACTTTGTATAATCAGATTGCTGACCGAACAACATACAAATGACTTTTATGTTTTCACAAAGCAGTCAATCATGTCCTTTATACTTGACCATATTGAGAAAAAGTTCGAGATTTTCGTACGTTTCTTTTAAATGAACCGAATGAGCAAGGAACAGATGCATATATCTTACCATTGTAAAGAAGAACACCTTTTAGACTTCTATTGGAGAAATCAGTGAACAATGGCCATTCATTTGGTTTATAAACAGCAGTTCCTAGAACTGATATTAATTCAGCAATATTGTTGCAACAAATCAATTAACCTTCTTGTGAAAAGCAAAGTATAAACTCTTCTCATGACTTCTGTACCACTAAAATGATGTCCCTCGAGAAAGTTCTCATTCTGAAGTGTAGACCCCAAAATCTGTAGAATTCTTTGGAAGTCCCAAATCTCTCACCAAACCATTATGTTAACCTTGTGCAAAAAATTGTTGTTTATCAGGCGTTTCAGGTTGAAAATAGCCCCTATTAAAATTATAGCAGTTTGAAGGTTGGGATAAGAAATTATATTTTTATTTCGAATGCTGTAGCCTTGCATGTTACATTAGAAAAGTAGCAGTCATCTCCATGATTTTTAAGCTCACGCCAGACCACTGGAATTCTAAAACGCAAAGACTCCTTCGTACCTTTAGTACATTGTCTTAACTTTTTCATATAAATGGTAAAACTTTATGTGGTGACCATGATTTCCCTGGATCTCCAAATTTTATTCCAAACTACACAAAATATGCTTTTTTGGCGAGTTCTGTAATGTTTTGCCTTTGTTTCTTTACAACAAAATTTACCACAAATCCACAAATATACCAGAATATGTATGAGTCATTTACACAGCCTCTTCTTACCTTAACAATTAATAAGTAATATGGAAAGGAAAAAATAATGTCAAAGTGCACGCACAAACAAATACTATTGTTATGTATTATAATTAGCCCTAAACTGAGTTAAATGAAATTTAAATTTAGAAATTAAACAAATATCAAGACGTACCTAATTCATAATAGTTGCCAACAAAACTGACATACGCATTGTTTTCTGTTTTAACACAAATATATTTTAATATACAAACAATAACAAAATATACAATAATGGTTATCTCAAATAATGGTCTATATACAAAAGTTTTACCACGTACGAACAATATTGAGTTTTATACCTACTTTGAAACTTCCTTGATATGTTATCGAGGGTTCACGATAAGCGAATTAATTTCGAGTTTTTTTTCAATTCAATTCACCAAACAGATAGCTAGGTGTCTCTGTATTCTTCTTTCTTCCCTAGTCACACGTCGAATTTTCCATAAATGAAGTTATATAATGTTTTCATGAAAGTATTAATGTCCAATGTGAATTTGCCGAATTTAAATGATTTGTAATGTTTGAAATGTATAAGCGTTCCTGGTCAAATATCTGAAGATCCTGATTAATACACGTTAAACGCAGTTGTAGTTTCCGAGGTTTATAACATCCTAACTATAGCAAACCAATAATATATAATGTCTCTTTGCTCGTCGCGTTGGTTACATTTATAGACGTAAGGAAAATTTCTAGAAATTTCAGCCTGCACAATAACGAAGACGATACACTAGTGTTTACGTACACACATACATTATTGATTCTCATAGACTAGAATAATCTACAACTTTAGTGAATAGGCGGGTGTTTCGCAATACAGATTTGACAGAATAAGTTATGTGCATTTCTAAATATAAATTTAACTTAAACAAACATTGATATTAATATATCTATATATATAATAATAAAACTGTCACGCCGCAACTGATCTACAGAAATCTGCAGCCAATTATTCTTACGATTTTAATCATAATAAAATGAGACCTAATTTAAAAGAAAGTGATTCACTTATTTAAAAGTACATATGACGTTTTGTGAAAACTCCGTATGTGATAAAGAAAAAAAAATGACATCATTTTCGAATTCAGTGTACAGGAATTACTGTAGAACATGTAAACATTTCAATAGAATAAAACCTTCACAGTGTTATTAATCAGACTTATGCAGTCATAGTATGTGGGAGATAGTCTGATGAACCAGCTTTTAAACGTATGTCATTACATATAATTTTGGTTATAAATCAAACTTCCATGTATCTTTGACATAGTAATGTCTGTTTTTAGTCACATTCATTATATCTATAAATAAAGTAGCTTTGTTTTACTAAGTATATACTATATTATATTTTACTCTATTTGAGGGAAATAAATGTTGTTATTTTTGAAATGGTGAAAAACATAAAATCCATCAGTGAAGATGAACCAGTAAAACAAACAAACAACAGTTAAGTTTCTGTACTATTAAACAACGTAAAGAAGACCTGATTCATCTCATGTTGGGAACAACTATTACATCACTCTATCAACTTAATAGAATAACTGAAATATTCATGTTTCACAGCTTAATAACTTTGGAAAAGGAAACTATATCCAACCAAGGAAGGTATCACTTCTGTGGAACAAACAGTTAAACAGTGGATTGGTGGAGCTGTATGGAGCGAAACTGGACAAGATCTTCATCTGTTGGGATGGAATCATGTGATCCATGTTGTGTATGTTAATAATATACCCTCTATTTTGTATAGAGCAAAACTGGACAAGATCTTCATCTGTTGGGATGGAATCATGTGATCCATGTTGTGTATGTTAATAATATACCCTCTATTTTGTTTTCGTGTTGATTTCATTATCATGAAATTAATACGACATCTGATAAAATTTTCATTGTTTTATCAAATTCAGAATGACAGAATTTATGTGCACAAATCTCTCATTTTGATAGTTACCTAAATACTATAATTCATAATGAAAAGTAACTGAATAAACAGATTAATTATGTTGTTATTAATATATAAACTCTTATTGAGTTTACGATAATGTATACAATATAAATGTAAAGATGGAAATGGTCGAGATTTATAATGAACAAAAAATCAATCACGTATAAAGACCTTTGACACCAACAAAGAAAGGTTATAGGAACACAACTATTAACCACTGAATGGGTTGTTGATGTTGTGTTTATTGTAGTGTTATGTCCACAACAGGAATTGTCTTCCAGAGTATGAACGTTATAATCCCTGTAGATTATTGTTTAGCTACCAAGAAACCTTTTGTATGGATTATTATAAACAAAGTGAACAACTGCCCTATTTATTTTATCTAACCATTGCGCAGTCCTACACGTTTTATCTGATAAGAGGCAAAATTATTTCCCAAAGCTCAGGAAAACAAATATTTATACTTTCAGTACAAAATAACGTTGTCTCTTATAACATATTCGCATATTTTCGTTTACATTATTATTGTTGTAATTATATTTGGTTACTTACGAGCATGTGCTAGTGTACCAAAGAAAATTAAAACAAAAAATGAATTAGTTATTTACTCCAAATGTATCGAATAAAAAAGGAAGATTAAAATATGTTGTTTATTTAGTGCCATATGTTCAGGATAAGTGATGTAAAATACAATACCATTCATATGATATGAGGCAAAAACATTTATTTTTGTTGCACTGGATTTCCCTCTTGAAAGCTATCCCTAATAAGGACGGCAATGTAGAAATGTTTTACATTTAAATTTGGCAAATTTATTTTAGAATTTAACGTCAAAGCTAATATAAATCAGTAATACATCAAATTACCTAGTGACTCATGGTAACTTGCTAAATTATACTATTTTAAACGGACATACAAAAAGTCCAGACTCTTCAAGGTTTTCAGACCTAAACCTTGAAACTTACACCCGTAATATTTTTTTAAAAGTCAATTTATTTATACAACTAGATGCTGATTAATTCAATAGTAATTTGCTATTGAATAAAAATCGAAACTGACGGTCTGGGCCATTACAAGGTTGTCTATTCAATGTAACTACGTAAGCCTATTTTTTCTCGATATAATATTAAACAGAAACAGAATAATAACAACAACAACAAAAGAGGTTGAAACACGGATGAATCACCTGGTAGGAAACTCTTTTTGAAATGTATACCTAGTTCTGGTACATTTATATGAAGCATTGATGTTGACCTACAAAACAACTTCCCGTATTTTGAAGATACTTCCATCTGTTGCTAACGGCGGAAGCATAAAAGTGGTCACAGTTGGTTAAATTCTAAGAAAGGAAACAAAGTACGTCATCTGCTTTTTTTGTTGTAAAAAGTAAGAAAGAAAAGAGAAGTTGGATTCTAGAATATTTTGTTACACAACATACTTGAGATGCCAAAAAAAAACTTGTTAAATAGAATAAACTTATAAAAATTGACTGCAATTTATCTTTACTCACCGTGTCAGTGGTTTGATTTGTTTTTAATTTCGCGCAGGGCTACACGAGGGTTATCTGTACTAGTCGTCCCTAGCTTAGCAGAGTAAGACAAGAGAGAAAGCAGGTAGTCGTCACCACCTACCATCAACTCTTGGGCTACTCTCTCACCAACGAATAGTGGAATTGACTGTAATATTATAACGGTCTCACGGCTGAAAGGGCGAGCATGTTTGATGTGACGGGGATTCGAACCTGTGACCCTCCCATTACGCATCGAGTTCCTTAACCACTTGGCCATGCTGGGCCTCGTTGGGTTGGAGTACGATGTTTAGTCTTGGGCTTTTTACCTTGGGTAGGACATTGAATTGTTGGAAAGGGTTCAGAAAATAGTTACTAGGATGAAATCTGGGTTGAAAGGGTTGTTGTACAAGGAGAAATTAAAATCTCTGGAATTATTTCTCTTGTAAAAAGAAAAGTTAAAGGAGGTCTGATTTAGGTGTTTAAGGTTGTTAAGGAAATTTATAGTGTTAATGCATCATTTCTGTCTTACATAATAGTGAGGATGGCAAAACACAGATATAACTTTTGGCAGAGTAGGAATCATCTTTAGCTAAGATAGTTTTATTTTTCTGATAGGACAGTTGATATTTGAAATAAGTTGCTTTCGGATGTGGTGAAGGCGGTAAACCGAAGTGGGCCCGACATAGCCAGATGTGTTAAGACGTTTGACTCGTAATCTGAGGGTCGCGGATTCGAATCTCCATCGCACCAAACATGCTCGCCCTTTCAGCCGTGAGAGCGTTATAATGTTGTGGTCAATTCCACTATTCGTTAGTAAAGGAGTAGCCCAAGAGTTAGAGGTGGGTGGTGATGGCTAGCTGCCTTCCCTCTAGTCTTACACTGCTAAATTAGGGACGGCTAGCACAAATAGCCCTCGAGTAGCTTTGTGCGAAATTCCAAAACAAACAAACAAATACATTCCTAATAATTTAAATATCCTAAAGTCTGATCTTTCTACCTAAAGTTATCTACCACAATTCAAGTAACGCTAAACAAGTACTGCAGTTATAACTGTCATAATAGTTTCCTAACTTTTGTACACTATTCAAGATCCAGAAGTAAGTGTAATATTACAAGTAGTTGGAGGTCCGAAAGACAAGCCTAATCAAACCATAGCAATAATAACCTGATTATTTTACTCGTGAATTTGTACTTTTTAATGTTTAATAAAGAAAGAGGTTTACATTAAGTTAATATTAAATAATCTAAATTTAACAAGCGATGCAAATTGTAGTATGGGCACGTTACAGAGAGAAGGTATGAGAAACTTATAGATACTCATGAGAGAAGGTATGAGAAACTAATAGATACTCATGAGAGTAGGTATGAGAAACTTATAGATACTCATGAGAAAGATATGAAAAACTTATAGATACTCATGAGAGAAGGTATGAGAAACTTATAGATACTCATGAGAGAAGGTATGAAAAACTTATAGATACTCATGAGAGAAGGTATGAGAAACTTATAGATACTCATGAGAGAAGGTATGAGAAACTTATAGATACTCACGAGAGAAGGTATGAGAAACTTATAGATACTCATGAGACAAGATATGAGAAACTTATAGATACTCACGAGAGAAGGTATGAGAAACGTATAGATACTCATGAGAGAAGGTATGAGAAACTTATAGATACTCACGAGACAAGGTATGAGAAACTCACGAGAGAAGGTATGAGAAACTTATAGATACTCACGAGAGAAGGTATGAGAAACTTATAGATACTCACGAGAGAAGGTATGAGAAACTTATAGATACTCATGAGAGAAGGTATGAGAAACTTATAGATACTCACGAGAGAAGGTATGAGAAACTTATAGATACTCACGAGAGAAGGTATGAGAAACTTATAGGTACTCACGAGAGAAGGTATGAGAAACTTATAGATACTCACGAGAGAAGGTATGAGAAACTTGTAGATACTCATGAGAGAAGGTATGAGAAACTTATAGATACCCAGGAGAGTAGGTATGAGAAACTTATAGATACTCACGAGAGAAGGTATGAGAAACTTATAGATACTCATGAGAGAAGGTATGAAAAACTTATAGATACTCACGAGAGAAGGTATGAGAAACGTATAGATACTCATGAGAGAAGGTATGAGAAACTTATAGATACTCATGAGAGAAGGTATGAGAAACTTATAGATACTCACGAGAGAAGGTATAAGAAACGTATAGATACTCATGAGAGAAGGTATGAAAAACTTATAGATACTCATGAGAGAAGGTATGAGAAACTTATAGATACTCACGAGAGAAGGTATGAGAAACGTATAGATACTCATGAGAGAAGGTATGAAAAACTTATAGATACTCACGAGAGAAGGTATGAGAAACTTATAAATACTCACGAGAGAAGGTATGAGAAACTTATAGATACTCATGAGAGAAGGTATGAGAAACTTATAGATACTCATGAGAGAAGGTATGAGAAACTTATAGATACTCATGAGAGAAGGTATGAGAAACTTATAAATACTCACGAGAGAAGGTATGAGAAACTTATAGATACTCATGAGAGAAGGTATGAGAAACTTATAAATACTCACGAGAGAAGGTATGAGAAACTTATAGATACTCATGAGAGAAGGTATGAGAAACTTATAAATACTCACGAGAGAAGGTATGAGAAACTTATAAATACTCATGAGAGAAGGTATGAGAAACTTATAGATACTCACGAGAGAAGGTATGAGAAACGTATAGATACTCAAGAGAGAAGATATGAAAAACTTATAGATACTCATGAGAGAAGGTATGAGAAACTTATAGATACTCACGAGAGAAGGTATGAGAAACGTATAGATACTCATGAGAGAAGGTATGAGAAACTTATAGATACTCACGAGAGAAGGTATGAGAAACTTATAGATACTCATGAGAGAAGGTATGAAAAACTTATAGATACTCATGAGAGAAGGTATGAGAAACTTATAGATACTCATGAGAGAAGGTATGAGAAACTTATAGATACTCACGAGACAAGGTATGAGAAACTCACGAGAGAAGGTATGAGAAACTTATAGATACTCACGAGAGAAGGTATGAGAAACTTATAGATACTCACGAGAGAAGGTATGAGAAACTTATAGATACTCAGGAGAGAAGGTATGAGAAACTTATAGATACTCACGAGAGAAGGTATGAGAAACTTATAGATACTCACGAGAGAAGGTATGAGAAACTTATAGGTACTCACGAGAGAAGGTATGAGAAACTTATAGATACTCACGAGAGAAGGTATGAGAAACTTGTAGATACTCATGAGAGAAGGTATGAGAAACTTATAGATACCCAGGAGAGTAGGTATGAGAAACTTATAGATACTCACGAGAGAAGGTATGAGAAACTTATAGATACTCATGAGAGAAGGTATGAAAAACTTATAGATACTCACGAGAGAAGGTATGAGAAACGTATAGATACTCATGAGAGAAGGTATGAGAAACTTATAGATACTCATGAGAGAAGGTATGAGAAACTTATAGATACTCACGAGAGAAGGTATGAGAAACGTATAGATACTCATGAGAGAAGGTATGAAAAACTTATAGATACTCATGAGAGAAGGTATGAGAAACTTATAGATACTCACGAGAGAAGGTATGAGAAACGTATAGATACTCATGAGAGAAGGTATGAAAAACTTATAGATACTCACGAGAGAAGGTATGAGAAACTTATAGATACTCATGAGAGAAGGTATGAGAAACTTATAGATACTCATGAGAGAAGGTATGAGAAACTTATAGATACTCATGAGAGAAGGTATGAGAAACTTATAAATACTCACGAGAGAAGGTATGAGAAACTTATAGATACTCATGAGAGAAGGTATGAGAAACTTATAAATACTCACGAGAGAAGGTATGAGAAACTTATAGATACTCATGAGAGAAGGTATGAGAAACTTATAAATACTCACGAGAGAAGGTATGAGAAACTTATAGATACTCACGAGAGAAGGTATGAGAAACTTATAGGTACTCACGAGAGAAGGTATGAGAAACTTATAGATACTCACGAGAGAAGGTATGAGAAACTTGTAGATACTCATGAGAGAAGGTATGAGAAACTTATAGATACCCAGGAGAGTAGGTATGAGAAACTTATAGATACTCACGAGAGAAGGTATGAGAAACTTATAGATACTCATGAGAGAAGGTATGAAAACTTATAGATACTCACGAGAGAAGGTATGAGAAACGTATAGATACTCATGAGAGAAGGTATGAGAAACTTATAGATACTCATGAGAGAAGGTATGAGAAACTTATAGATACTCACGAGAGAAGGTATAAGAAACGTATAGATACTCATGAGAGAAGGTATGAAAAACTTATAGATACTCATGAGAGAAGGTATGAGAAACTTATAGATACTCACGAGAGAAGGTATGAGAAACGTATAGATACTCATGAGAGAAGGTATGAAAAACTTATAGATACTCACGAGAGAAGGTATGAGAAACTTATAAATACTCACGAGAGAAGGTATGAGAAACTTATAGATACTCATGAGAGAAGGTATGAGAAACTTATAGATACTCATGAGAGAAGGTATGAGAAACTTATAGATACTCATGGAGAGAAGGTATGAGAAACTTATAAATACTCACGAGAGAAGGTATGAGAAACTTATAGATACTCATGAGAGAAGGTATGAGAAACTTATAAATACTCACGAGAGAAGGTATGAGAAACTTATAGATACTCATGAGAGAAGGTATGAGAAACTTATAAATACTCACGAGAGAAGGTATGAGAAACTTATAAATACTCATGAGAGAAGGTATGAGAAACTTATAGATACTCACGAGAGAAGGTATGAGAAACGTATAGATACTCAAGAGAGAAGATATGAAAACTTATAGATACTCATGAGAGAAGGTATGAGAAACTTATAGATACTCATGAGAGAAGGTATGAGAAACGTATAGATACTCATGAGAGAAGGTATGAGAAACTTATAGATACTCACGAGAGAAGGTATGAGAAACTTATAGATACTCATGAGAGAAGGTATGAAAAACTTATAGATACTCATGAGAGAAGGTATGAGAAACTTATAGATACTCATGAGAGAAGGTATGAGAAACTTATAGATACTCACGAGACAAGGTATGAGAAACTCACGAGAGAAGGTATGAGAAACTTATAGATACTCACGAGAGAAGGTATGAGAAACTTATAGATACTCACATGAGAGAAGGTATGAGAAACTTATAGATACTCAGGAGAGAAGGTATGAGAAACTTATAGATACTCATGAGAGAAGGTATGAGAAACTTATAGATACTCACGAGAGAAGGTATGAGAAACTTATAGGTACTCACGAGAGAAGGTATGAGAAACTTATAGATACTCACGAGAGAAGGTATGAGAAACTTGTAGATACTCATGAGAGAAGGTATGAGAAACTTATAGATACCAGGAGAGTAGGTATGAGAAACTTATAGATACTCACGAGAGAAGGTATGAGAAACTTATAGATACTCATGAGAGAAGGTATGAAAAACTTATAGATACTCACGAGAGAAGGTATGAGAAACGTATAGATACTCATGAGAGAAGGTATGAGAAACTTATAGATACTCATGAGAGAAGGTATGAGAAACTTATAGATACTCACGAGAGAAGGTATGAGAAACGTATAGATACTCATGAGAGAAGGTATGAAAAACTTATAGATACTCATGAGAGAAGGTATGAGAAACTTATAGATACTCACGAGAGAAGGTATGAGAAACGTATAGATACTCATGAGAGAAGGTATGAAAAACTTATAGATACTCACGAGAGAAGGTATGAGAAACTTATAGATACTCATGAGAGAAGGTATGAGAAACTTATAGATACTCATGAGAGAAGGTATGAGAAACTTATAGATACTCATGAGAGAAGGTATGAGAAACTTATAAATACTCACGAGAGAAGGTATGAGAAACTTATAGATACTCATGAGAGAAGGTATGAGAAACTTATAAATACTCACGAGAGAAGGTATGAGAAACTTATAGATACTCATGAGAGAAGGTATGAGAAACTTATAAATACTCACGAGAGAAGGTATTAGAAACTTATAAATACTCATGAGAGAAGGTATGAGAAACTTATAGATACTCACGAGAGAAGGTATGAGAAACGTATAGATACTCAAGAGAGAAGATATGAAAAACTTATAGATACTCATGAGAGAAGGTATGAGAAACTTATAGATACTCACGAGAGAAGGTATGAGAAACGTATAGATACTCATGAGAGAAGGTATGAGAAACTTATAGATACTCACAAGAGAAGGTATGAGAAACTTATAGATACTCATGAGAGAAGGTATGAAAACTTATAGATACTCATGAGAGAAGGTATGAGAAACTTATAGATACTCATGAGAGAAGGTATGAGAAACTTATAGATACTCACGAGAGAAGGTATGAGAAACTTATAGATACTCACGAGAGAAGGTATGAGAAACTTATAAATACTCACGAGAGAAGGTATGAGAAACTTATAGATACTCATGAGAGAAGGTATGAGAAACTTATAGATACTCATGAGAGAAGGTATGAGAAACTTATAGATACTCATGAGAGAAGGTATGAGAAACTTATAAATACTCACGAGAGAAGGTATGAGAAACTTATAGATACTCATGAGAGAAGGTATGAGAAACTTATAAATACTCACGAGAGAAGGTATGAGAAACTTATAGATACTCATGAGAGAAGGTATGAGAAACTTATAAATACTCACGAGAGAAGGTATGAGAAACTTATAAATACTCATGAGAGAAGGTATGAGAAACTTATAGATACTCACGAGAGAAGGTATGAGAAACGTATAGATACTCAAGAGAGAAGATATGAAAAACTTATAGATACTCATGAGAGAAGGTATGAGAAACTTATAGATACTCACGAGAGAAGGTATGAGAAACGTATAGATACTCATGAGAGAAGGTATGAGAAACTTATAGATACTCACGAGAGAAGGTATGAGAAACTTATAGATACTCATGAGAGAAGGTATGAAAAACTTATAGATACTCATGAGAGAAGGTATGAGAAACTTATAGATACTCATGAGAGAAGGTATGAGAAACTTATAGATACTCACGAGAGAAGGTATGAGAAACGTATAGATACTCATGAGAGAAGGTATGAAAAACTTATAGATACTCACGAGAGAAGGTATGAGAAACTTATAAATACTCACGAGAGAAGGTATGAGAAACTTATAGATACTCATGAGAGAAGGTATGAGAAACTTATAGATACTCATGAGAGAAGGTATGAGAAACTTATAGATACTCATGAGAGAAGGTATGAGAAACTTATAAATACTCACGAGAGAAGGTATGAGAAACTTATAGATACTCATGAGAGAAGGTATGAGAAACTTATAAATACTCACGAGAGAAGGTATGAGAAACTTATAGATACTCATGAGAGAAGGTATGAGAAACTTATAAATACTCACGAGAGAAGGTATTAGAAACTTATAAATACTCATGAGAGAAGGTATGAGAAACTTATAGATACTCACGAGAGAAGGTATGAGAAACGTATAGATACTCAAGAGAGAAGATATGAGAAACTTATAGATACTCATGAGAGAAGGTATGAGAAACTTATAGATACTCACGAGAGAAGGTATGAGAAACGTATAGATACTCATGAGAGAAGGTATGAGAAACTTATAGATACTCACGAGAGAAGGTATGAGAAACTTATAGATACTCATGAGAGAAGGTATGAAAAACTTATAGATACTCATGAGAGAAGGTATGAGAAACTTATAGATACTCATGAGAGAAGGTATGAGAAACTTATAGATACTCACGAGAGAAGGTATGAGAAACTTATAGATACTCACGAGAGAAGGTATGAGAAACTTATAGATACTCACGAGAGAAGGTATGAGAAACTTATAGATACTCATGAGAGAAGGTATGAGAAACTTATAGATACTCACGAGAGAAGGTATGAGAAACTTATAGATACTCACGAGAGAAGGTATGAGAAACTTATAGATACTCACGAGAGAAGGTATGAGAAACTTATAGATACTCACGAGAGAAGGTATGAGAAACTTGTAGATACTCATGAGAGAAGGTATGAGAAACTTATAGATACTCACGAGAGAAGGTATGAGAAACTTATAGATACTCATGAGAGAAGGTATGAAAAACTTATAGATACTCACGAGAGAAGGTATGAGAAACGTATAGATACTCATGAGAGAAGGTATGAAAAACTTATAGATACTCATGAGAGAAGGTATGAGAAACTTATAGATACTCACGAGAGAAGGTATGAGAAACGTATAGATACTCATGAGAGAAGGTATGAAAAACTTATAGATACTCACGAGAGAAGGTATGAGAAACTTATAGATACTCATGGGAGAAGGTATGAGAAACTTATAAATACTCATGAGAGAAGGTATGAGAAACTTTTATATACTTATTCACACTTACTGATTCTTTATTTATAGTCTGTAAAACTGCCAAGTGAAATAAACGGTTATAAGCACGTGATAAAATATTCTTTACAGTTGCTGGGTTATTATTTGATGCTTTAACCTTGATAAGTGGTGGTATTAAACTTGAAAGAGACAATATTTACCGAGTTAATATTTTATCTTTTTTTGTTTTGTTTCTGAATTTCGCGCAAAACCAGTCGAGGGCTATCAATGCTAGCCGTCCCTAATTTAGCAGTGTAAGGCTAGAAGGAAGGCAGCTAGTCATCACTACCCACCGCCAACTCTTGGGCTACTCTTTTACCGACGCACAGAGGGACTGACTGTCACATTATAACGCCCAAACTGCTTAAAGGGCGAGTATGTTTGGTGCGACGTGCAGTCGAACACCTTAATCCACCTGGCCATGTCGGGCCATATTTTATCTTGCAACCTGAAAAATAATGGTGTGACAATTTATTTTTACTGGAATAATAATTAACTCTGTAAACTTGACAAGTGAGATAAGCAGTTATAGGAACATGAAGGAGCCCTCTTTACAGTTGTTAGGCTAATTGATAGATGATTCTGTGAACTTAAGAAGTAACAGTAGGAGCACGTGATAGAGAACAACACACATTAAATTAAGTTTTGACGCTGCAAACTTGACAAACGGGGGTACGAACCCTTGATAGACATTGATTTATTTATTGAACTAATATCTAACACTAAACTTAGCAAGTGATGAAATAACTACATGATGAAGTCCATATTATTTCTCCTGTTACACTTCGACAGTGTGAGCTGTGTTAATGATAACAAGTGATAAAGAGAATGATTATTTATTTATTAAATTAACATATGAAGGTATAAGAACGGAGAAATGATAAACTTATCATAATATATGTTTCATACACACAGTAGGACCACATTTTAGACATTTTTAGACAGTAAAAAAAGTGTTCCAGAAAATCAAACAACACAAGTGTTGCAGTAAGCTGCCACAGTTTCTTTGGTTCATGAATTTACTGATTTTTATTTTACTAAAATGATTGTTTGGAATATAATTAAATATTTCTACGTTAGGGCTAACTAAAACACGTATTAATTTGAGATTAATTATATGCAATTAATATTATATCAAGTATGTTTTCTTTAAATATTTTGACATCAATGTTTTTGATTATTCATTTGTTGAATGTCGCGCAAAGCTACTAGAAGGCCATTTGCTCTAGCTGTCCATAATTTTGAAAGACTGTCAATAAAGACTGTCAATACCGCCTACTCGTGGGCTACTCTTTATCAGTTTGACTCATTTGACCTGGCATGGCCAGGTGGGTTAAGGCGTTCGACTCGTATTCTGAGGGTCGCGGGTTCAAATCTCCGTCGCACCAAACATGCTCGCCCTTTCAGTTGTGGGGGCGTTATAATGTGGCGATTAATCCCACTATTATTTGATAAAAGAGTAGCCCAAAAGTTGGCAATGAGTGGTGATGACTAGCTGTCTTCCCTCTAGTCTTACACTGCTAAATTAGGGACGGTTAGAGCAGACTGTTTTCATTTCCTAAATGTACTTGCATGTTTCTTACTTTTTGATAAATCATTTAAGTTCCTTCGCCATTTGTAATTGCCCTGCACAGAACATGTAAAGAACAACCTTTGAAGCCACCATATCTTCAGGTAACCTTAACCAACCCTGCTTTTCATTAGGGCTTGACCTTCATACTTGTGACCAGTGAAAGTTCAGTATTTATCCATTAGGGTTAGCGACTTGTAATTCGAAGAGTATTTCGGTGTAAATAAGCGACTCAATTGCTATATACATGTTAAATAAGTCTTTATGTGCAAAGTTTGGTATGGCTTTGAAACAACATTAAAAATGATAGAAATATGACTGTGTTAGTTCATCGGTATAAATTCATAAGATTAATTTGACATTTTAAAGTTTTATTATATATTCTAATAATGGTAGAGATTATACAGTTTTTAACGCTACTGGCCTAAGCCTACTGAACAGTTCAAATAGTGAAGTAGTTATTCAACGACCCAACAATAGATGTTTAACTATGTAACGAACGTTGACCTCTTGAAATGCTAATTATACTAATGAACAACACTTTTTTCAGTTTTAGCCTGTGGTTTCAATTTATAATTTGTTTTATGCAATAGTGTATTAAAGTTGCTAATGACAGGAAATAGTATTTCAAAACTAGTTTAACATAGATGAGTCATTATTTGTATTTCGAACTGAACTATTCGTTTATTTCAGTATTTCACAAGTCACGTTAGTAGTGAACCGGTTTTTTTGTGAAAAGGTCAAGCTTGAAACATGATAAAAATTAAACCAATTAGTCTAATTAATAAATACGCGATTTAGTCGCTAGGGGATACACGGTTGATCAATATACATAACCGAGTTTATTAAATGCTATACGCGCCTTCTCTGTAGGGTGGTTCTGGGTGAGAAGCTTTGAAAGAAGATTGCGGTGCATGCTCATTACCTTTGGTATGTTCAGAAGATGACATTACATAAATAATAGAATCTGGCGGAAGAAATACTTAAATGATTTTTGCTTTAAGTGAAGCAGAGAAGTGACTATATAAAAACTTACTAAATATTTTTATACGAGCAATCGACATCAAAGCTCTGACTGTTGATGCACGCGTGTCTTGAGGATTCTCACACTCTGACTTACATGAGTGAGACTCCTCCGAAATGTAACAGGATTTAAAGTGTCAGAGACATATGAAAGCGTAGTGTCTATACTAGTAAGATAGGATCTGGGAGATTGTTACAACCTGGAGATAGTATCTTGTCTCCTTTTTTACGGAGATTGGGTAAATGTACGCAGATGTAACCTTTGGTAAAAACACTGCGGTAATTAGTTGTGACGTCACTAGTTTTTGGAACGTAATTTTGATATAACTCTTCAGTTATTTTAGAAAGGTCTTAAAATCCAGAGTTTGTTTATTGTTATATCACTAATATTTTGCCAACACTAGATTGAAAACTGAAAATTTGTAGCATTCAATAAGTTCCAGTAGTTTACTTGGCTAAAACACACAAAGAACGAAAACCATCAAATTCCGTTTAGTTTCGGTTTTCATTCAGAAATATTTTAACATTATACGATGACGTTACGTTCAAGAACCGTTTATACACTAATAAACAAAGTACACTTCCAAACAAGACAAAATTCGATGTTTAATTAATTTCATTAAGTCAAAAATGCTGCTTCTTTACTTCAATACAAACCATTTCTTACCCCTAAATTACAACGTACCAGCACAAACGCCTAAAAATTGTTTTAGAGGTACACTCTCGCCATCTAATGATGTAAATTACTAACTTATTTACATAAAATTTTTAGTTTTAAAGTTTATAATGGAGAAAACAGTCTTTAATTATCATTTTATTTCATTAAAATTAAAGTTAACTAAAATTTATATATATATATGTATAAGTAACATGCACTATGTGTGTGTGTGTGTGTGTGTGTGGAATCAAATTTGTAAGTTGTTTTATTAAGATTCTGTCATATGCTTATGTCCTGTAATGTTGTACTTTGAACAAATTGACGTGTGTGTGTTTGACTAGACAAATAAATGTAACCATATGAACAACATCTTTATTGTAAAACAAATACAAATAAAAAGCAGCATAATTTTTGCACGCGAAAAGACCGTTACTTCTACTGGATTGTGATTATTTCCACAGCTTTCTTTCTCTCGAAATGTGACGGTCAATCCCATTATTCGTTGGTAAAAGAGTAGCCCAAAGTTGGCGGTGGGTGGTGATGACTAGCTGCCTTCCCTCTAGTCTTACACTGTTAAATTAGGGACGACTAGCACAGATAGCCCTTGAGTAGCTTTGTGCGAAATTAAAAAACAAACAAACAAATTATATTTCGAGAGAAATAGGTACACACTAATTGAGCAAGCACGCTTGAATTATACAGATAAACTCAGTTTCTTTATTCCGCTGACAGCGTTTCTCTTACAGCACTGTTCAACTGTAACATACAAACAGTGGTGGATCGGTCAGCAAACGAGATTACAGACACTAATCGTTTTAAACCGGACGCTATTTGTTACTGCAATCTCCGCTCATACCAAATACACTGTATACAACAAACAGTCAACAAACAAACAAAGAAGGCAACTAAGACAAGGCAGTCTCAACGAGTTTCTTGACCAAGTAATTACGCTAAAACTGTCTACAAACGATATAATGTTTAAAAATGTCATACAACAAGATTAGGTAGAAGACATGATATGCTTGCTTGTCTATCACATAACATAAAATCACGCTTGCGTGATTACTAGTTAACATGCACTGTACAGCACCTTTCAATTAGTTATGACCAATCCCTTTTGCTCATTGTCCTTATTTATAGCTTTTCCTATAAAACTATTAAAATATTTATAATCAGGGGTTAAAATGGGACTGAAAGGTTCGGAACGATGTTCCGCATCTGAGGATTTAAGCCATTAATGTTTTAGTATTCTGTTTAGAAGAGAAACATATACCACATCTTTTAAAATCCCAAGTTAACAGCTGGTTGTATTAACTAATATACATATAACATAATATACATTTTGGCCCGGCATGGCGTTCGACTCGTAATCCGAGATTCGCGGGTTCGAATCCCGGTCGCACCAAACATGCTCGCTCTTTCAGCCGTGGGGACGTTATAATGTGACAGTCAGGCCCTCTATTCGTTGGTAAAAGAGTAGCCCAAGAGTTTGCGATGGGTGGTAATGACTAGCTACCTTCCCTCTAGTCTTACACTGCTAAATTAGGGACGGTTAGCGCAGATAGCCCTCGAGTAGCTTTGCGCGAAATTCAAAACAAACAAACATATGTTTTAAAGGCATAGCGTGGAATTGACATAAATAAATTAAAAGAAATTCAGACAGTTCTCATGTTAAAATATTTTCTTATGGTAACCAATAATAGATATTTGAACGTGAGAAATGTCTGAGCATCTTTTTAAACAATGTATATAATAGTTTTTATTAACATTGAAAGACTTGTGCTAGTTGTTACAAGAGTATCAAATAGGCCAACTATCTTTTCAAAATTTCGAAATCTGTACGATATTTTTAAACTCTGATTAATTTGATATTAACTGCATATTTAAGCATCTTTTTGCTTATTCTTTTACCAATATCATTGATAAAATTGTGAAATGGTAAAGGATCAAGTCTAAAATTTTGAGGTAAACAACTTGTAACATTAATTTGCTATAACATTTGTCTTCTACTATCAAGAGATCTCCTATTACATAATACGATATTAATTTCTAATCCATCAGAGGAAATAAAAAAGTATCTTATTATTTGCAATTTCTGGAGCGCTCAATAAAGTTTCATTTTATGAATATATATGTATATATATATACACTGCACAAAAGCTAGATGGCGTGTGGAGTGCATATGATAGTTCTTATCAAACTTAAAAGATAGGTTGAGTGTGTGTCATTTAAAATTTGATATAAATATATTTTTTGTGAGCAAAATGACGGTGATGGAATTTTTTGGTTGTGCTTTTATAGCCTTCGGACCACCCTGGCAATGTTTGCTTTAACTGTTGCAAATGACCCAATTCGAATCATTATTTTGATATCAGCGTAAGTGTAACAACTAAAGTAATTTTAAAGTTATCCTTAATTAATTATTATTATACCATTTCTACGTAAGCTAACGTTATTAAATTATTCACCTCAAATAGGGCTTGAATTAAAATGTTTAGCTTAGCATACTAACAGTAATGGTGCTACAGTTGTTAGAAAATTAAATTTTATGTTTATATGGTATAGTATTAAATTTTGATAGTAATATAACTAGAACTAGTAGTAAAGTAAAATGGAGATGAAATGTTCAGTGTTCGCTTGCCACTCCACTTTTGAGTAGTTGTAATTGTATTTTAGGGTGAGGTTCATGATTCAGTTATTAGCTATGTTGTCACCACTTAATGTTTTATCATACCAATGACTTAATCCAGCACTTCCCCTAGACCTGGAGGAAGGTGGTGCAAATGATTTGGGTGGAGTCAGTAGTGCAATATTTCAAACTTTAACGTTTTAATATATTTTATGTTAATAAAAATAACAAGTAATTACTGTAGTAATATATAGAATTTTAATGTATCTGTGTTCTAAATTTCTTTACATAACTCCTCTCTTTCTTGGCCTAAGGTGGCCAGGCGGTTAGGATGCTCAACTTGTAATCTGAGGGTTTCAGGTTTGAATCCCAGTCACATCAAATATGTTTGCCCTTTTAGCCATGTGGTATAATGTTAACTGTCAATCCAACTATTCATTGCTGAAAGAGTAGTTTAAGAGTTGGGGATGGGTGATGATGACTAGCTGCCTTCTCTCTAGTCTTACACTACTAAATAAGGGATGGCTAGTGCAGGTGGCCCTCATGTAGCTTTTTGTGAAACTCAAAACAAACACACTTTTTTTTCATTTAAAAAATAAGGGTGTGTACAACTACCTATGTTTGTGAAGGAGAGAGTGTTAATACAACAAGAGTTTGGGAAGTGCTGATGTAAGCCTTCCAAAGTGAGACTTCTGTTTCTACACCAGCCTTCATAAATATTGTAGTTGTCACCATCACTTTAAAACAAAAGTAAAACTACTTTAGGTACAGTGTAAAGTATAAAAAAAAAACATGGTAATTTTTATGATATTGAAACATTATTAATAAGGCATAGTGTTTCTTTATCATCCTATGGCATCTTCTAAAGTAATGATTAAGTCTGAGATTAATCATTGTTTTATGAGTAATCAAAGTGGTTAAATACAAGGCTTATTATTTTATAGTAAAATAAACTTAACCTTTGTAAGTTGTACTGCAGTACCAGAAATTAGATCCGTTAGTTTAAGGGCTTTAATGAAGGGTAGCTTTTGACTTTTGAAATTAGGAACACTACACAAAAGTTCAAACTTGTATGTCACTAGTCTGAATAACTTGCTGATGATGCTACTGTAAGTGCTTTAAATATTTTCAATTATGTGATTGAAAATCCAATTATTTTACAGGTAGTGTATGTGTATATAAATGGAATAAAATATTTATGTAGAGTTCAAAAATACATTATATAGAACATTAATCATATTTTTTCATGGGACAATTGATATGACCTCACTTGAAAAGAAGCACATTAATCAGCCTTCAGCAAGTTTAAGTGACTTTATTAAAACAGAAATTGGGAAAACAAAACTGTTTGTAAAAAGGTTGGCTGAAACTGTAAAATTATTAGTTAGGATTTTGTTAAATACATTAAGGGTAAACAAAATACTGGAACTTGTAGGTCCTTATAGGCATGGTATAGGAAGGTCAGTATTTGATGGTTATGGGATGTCTGGGTTATTATTTTTATATTTTTCAGTTTTTACTAATGAAGGGATATTTTCAACCTGAACAGTTGCTGAATGGAAAAAAGAGATGATCATGATAATTCTGAGATTATTAAGAAATATATTGCAAATTTTAAAGAATGGTAAATCTTCTGGTCAGATAATATAGGTTTCTTTATATAAGGGACAAGTTGCAGCCCAGTGAAAATTAGAACATCAAGAAGTTAAACCAATGTCAGTTTGCTCTAGTGGATAGAAGAGTAGAAAGTTCGTAATTAGTAATTTTTATAGATGAACAGATAGAAGAAATTTTTAACTGGCATATTAATTAAGAGTAGCTGAAGGCTTATGAGGAAGTTGTCTTCATGTAGTCGTAAGATTGTTGTCTTCATGTAGTCGTAAGATTGTTGTCTTCATGTAGTCGTAAGATTGTTGTCTTCATGTAGTCGTAAGATTGTTGTCTTCATGTAGTCGTAAGATTGTTGTCTTCATGTAGTCGTAATATTGTTGTCTTCATGTAGTCGTAAGATTGTTTTCTACACCAACTAGGGTGGATAGAAGTCAGTGGTTACTTGGTAAGTATCTTGTCAAATAATAGAATTAATGTTAGGAAAATAACCAACTAATCAAAGTTACTTTGATTATTCCAACGATTCAAGTATCACCAGTAACTAAGCTTGCTCACCTGTCTTTGTTATTTTAAATCTGCTTGTGTTGTTTGTTGTCCTTACTAATTTTGAGCTGTTGACTAATGAAAAGGAAACTGGTTAGGAACATCCACCACCAACTCTTTGGCTTGGTGTAAAGTTAATGTTTGTTTTACATTATAATTATAATTCCTTAATTAGGACACATGAAGATCTTGTAGTACAGAATAAATTGATTTTAGAAGTTAAAACTCATAGGAGATGATTTTTTGATGAACAATGAATATTTGACACGTGTGTGTGTACAGTAACAAAGATTCAAATCTTCAGCATTTCAGGATATACATATTCATCATGGTAAGTTATTAGGTACAAAATTTTATGAAGTTCAAACAGAATAAAAGGATAAAGTAAATTCAAATACAACAAGACAAAACAATATTATACTAGTATTCAGAACAAACTTAACTGAAGTTCTGCATTATGTAAAGTTCGATTTTCATTTATAACAGACAAATTTTTCTTTTAAGTAAAGTTCGATATTGGATGATCCAGATAAGATGACTGAAATTTGTAATCAGGACAGGGCAGTTAGTGTTTTCATTGTATGTGTGAATTGAGGAATCTGATCATTTTCACCAGTTCTGTGTGATATGTTTGCAGGCTTGCAGCTGTAATTAGTGTGTAGTTTTGCCAACGTAAGTGGCATTGCCATCACCATGTGTATTTATATACAATCCTGGAACACAGGTAGTAAGTCTTTAGATTTGAATAGGTTTTGTACTTTTAATGGTGATTTAATTATCATTTGTAGCTGAACTTATGAATAAAATGTTTTAATTATATATAAAATGTGTGATTTAAGTATGAAACTTTGTTTACCTAAGAAAGGAATAATTAGACTTATTTGTAAATAGTGTATGGTTTCTTTGGGGACTCAAGTTTGTGAGAAAGGAACTTCTATGTTAGAGCTTGAATAAAATGCAAGCAATAGACATTGTTTATTAGAATGTTTTGTATGGCAGTAATTTTGGTATGAAGAGAGACAGTTATAAGATGTTTTATACTCTGTTTGGTAAGACTTGGTATAAGATTATATTTAAAGGAATTTTGAGTAAAGTTGTTGAATTCTGTATGTAAGACTGTATGTTTTGTTTTTTACAATAAACAATTATCTACTTTGCTGATTTAGATATTTGTTTCAGTTTCACAAGCAACATTAATGATAGGGTATTTGAAATTTAAATAATCCAAAAATTGTTTGATTTTACAAGTTTCACTTTTCTAAACATTAGAACCTCCTAAGTGCATATTTAAGTTTCTTTTATTTCTTTATATTGTATTTGGTATTTTCTCTCTGCTTAACATGAACTGTTGCAAAATCTGCATGGTAGGGTAACATGATGTTTAACTGATGTTAAATGCATAATACCATGTTGAATGGACTATGTACATTTTGGGGGAATGTAAACATGATTACTCTGATATAAAACCTGTTTTCATTATTTTAGTATCAGTTTGACTTGCAGAAAATCAGTGGGACAATAAATATACTATTTTTAAAAACAAACAGTAGAAGCTGAAGTTGTCATTAATGTTTCAAATGCCATGTAGGAAATGTCCAGATTATCTATTGAAAAAGAACTATTGTAAAAATATTCTTTTAGACAAAAATGTTGATTTAAGTGGCAACCTTTAGAAGAGGCCAATCATATTGAAGGAAGGGTAGTTCAAAAATTGTATAAAAGAAACAAAAGCTGGTGAATAAAAATAAGAAAACTATTACCCTTGTGAGGGTAAGGTATTGGTTGGAACAGTAGTGACAATGGTTAATGCACTGATTGGAACAGTAGTCACAATAATTAATGATAATTAAATATAATTGACTAATGAGCCCTTCAGTTGGTTAATTAGCAGATACCATTTATTGCCTAGGGTGGGTGCTATACTGGGTTTGTTGTTAACTACTGGTTATGAGTAACTACATTACAATTGCATTTAATTTTCTACGTGTCAATATGAAATGTAATGCAGTGTTAGTTGTATATGTTCAGGAAACATGTTTGAGGGCATTAGTTATCTTTGGTTGACTGATCAGTTGGGTGGATAAAAGTGGATAAAATGTTTTTATAGGAACAAATAGCTCTTAATTCAAGATAAGTTTACTTATCAAAGAAAAGAACCACCATTAGGAATGGACCAAGATGGTTTAATTAATAAAAATGTGATTGGATAAAATGTTTGGAAAGTGTGCATTATTTTTATTAATCCAGAACTTGTCAGATAAAACTTGAAATTCTGAATATAAGATTTTTGGGTGTCATATGTTTATCTGTGAAAGAGGTTAAAGACCAGATTTGTAAGCCACTTTCTTTCATTTCTGACACATCTCTGATGAAGATGATGTAGTTACCTGAACATAGAAAGGTGGCTGGTATTTCTTTAATGGTGGCTTATTCAGGGAATATTGGGTTAGTTAATTCAGTATTGGTAAGAGCTGAAAATGTTGTGCACAATTACTTTAGAAGTTTGAAATTTTCTCAGGCAACAGTATTGGTGTATAAAACAAGGTCCCTCTTGCTTGGTTGAAAATTAAGAGTATTTGGATTTTCAGAAAGATTTTAATGAGATTCTGCTTAAAAGATTGTTAAAGTTATCTTTGTGTGAGTACAGAAGTTAATTGGATGAAACAAAATGTTATTTGCCAATGTAGTCAACTGTTGTTATTCATTTATGTAATGGTATTATCCCTTTTATGATGGATTATGGGTCAAAGGCCATGTTATCACATTTGTTGATTTGCATTTACTATTTCATTGAACTACTATTTTATGAATTTATGTCAAGTTTGGAATCAAATTGTAGATTATTTAACCTTTGATATTATATATGAGTTAATTTCTTAATTTAAAAATAAATATTAAAGTAATACATCCAAATATAAATTTTAGTGAGTCATGGTATGTTGAATGTAATACTGTTTAAAATTAGATGCTTGTGATGTTAAAATACTAAGTCTATAGTTTTGTATAATTATGAACTCAAATTAGTGATATTATCAAGCTAGAATATAAAAGAAGAATCTCATATCTTTTGATTTTACTGAGATATGACTTGCATACTGAATCAAACATGGTGGCCCCATTCACCAATTTGTGTTTGGAAACAGTCTGCTTGAAGTTTCATATCTTTTAAAATCAAAATCCATCTTGGTGACTGAGCTTTATACATTGTAATGGAGTTTTATGGTATCAATGTAGTTATTTATGATTTTTTGGCTGTTCAACTGTTTATATAAAAACCTAAAAAAATATTTTTTGACTTCCTCCATGTGTGAAATTCTAAAAGGCTTAGCAACCTTTGTCCAGCAACAACTGAGTTCAAAGGTCATAATGAGAAGAGATTGTTTACTTCTTCATTTATTGTTTTATATTTTAACATGAAATATCTTTACATTCATACTAGTAATGAAAGATGCTCTGTTTTCATAAACAAATCCTTAGTTAAAATTCTTTCATTAAAATATCTTATTTTTGGTATACAAAAACTTGTAACCTTTACCAAATTTTGTGAAGATACATATGCTGTATCAAAAGTTATAATGCAGATACTTAATGTGTGCAAATGTATAGACAAACTCGTGTAGTTCATAGTGAGCCAATAATGAAAGGGTTAGAGCAGACTCAAGTAGTGGTCTCACTTGACTCGAGTATCAAATTTTTCTCCTGTTAAAGTATACGTATAATGATTTAGCCTTTGCATTGGTTGTACGTAGTTCAGAAAATGTTACAATATAATGATAACTATGGTACACAGTATCAAATGTACTGCTCATGCATGACCATTTTAGTGTGTGGTTCTTTAATTTGTGATTCTTTCTCATTATAATTGCTCTGAATGTTGTGCAGTTTGACAGCTCATACTGTTAAACATGGATTTAAAGGTTTCAAGTTTAATGGTTTTGATGGCATCAACACACCCTAGTGTGAATCTATTTACTATATAGAATGTCTGTGTGACAACTTTGGTTTGATCTAAGCTAGCTCTGTGGCCAACCATATTATCATCTTCATCTGTATACGAGTTTTTTCATGTGTACTAATTTATCGAAGTTGTTTAATGTTGTGTAATTGGACATTGCCATCATAAAGATTCACACTCTCTACATAGGATCTTGTAACACTGTCTTCATGCACATGTCCTTAAGTTTTATCTTCAGATATGTCTCACAGTATCATTATATAAAGTTTGATTCATTCCTTTCCATTTCACAAATTGAGGTTCAACTTGAATTTTTCATTTCAGTTTTTGAACCATTTAAAAAGTGAACATTTAGTACTTTATTGATAATTTTACATAGAAGTTTAACTTTACATGAAAATGAATTGTTTTAACACTCCTACGAAAAGTGGGGCCTAATAGGCCCCAGCGCAACTTGAAAGGTTATTAATATTAGGCTAATAATTTTGTATTTAAATGAAATTGCCATTTAAATCCATTAATGAATGAATTAACGAGATTCCCACTGTCCCTATCTACTATCTAGCGAAACCACAGCCAGGGGAACGGGCTTGGAGAAATCAGGACTAGAAACGTCTTTTCGTAGGAGTGTTAAATACTAATTCATCAGACTTTCTGTCTTTGTACTCAGATGTACAACACTCATCACTACTAGTGTTGTACTAGTATTTCTTTTTACATGCATTCCAAGTGTAACTAAGTTATCACTGCTGTCGTGTTAGATTGTAGAAATCGGTACCCATTCTTCTTAACAGCTTTACATTGATGGCAAAAAATGTATTTGAATCCATTTGCTTTTGTAACAGTCTTTAGCCTTGAGTATTGTTTTATTCCACATTTAGTTGTAATACTGTTGAGGTATGTACCACCATCTAACAAAATTACCAAGTGTCATGACAATTGTTTTATTTCTCGATTTTAAAACTTAATTTTAGGAATAGATTTTTATAATACAGATTATTGCTGCTTCAAATTGTGATGGATTAGACCACTTATTACGGTTTATGTTATTACTATCTGGTGTTCCTGTACTCATTTCTAACAAAGGAAACTGTGCTTCTTTTGTTTTTCTTAAGATAATAAACATTAAAAGTGCAATAAAAAATACATGAAGATACTAATACAGGAAAGAAATACATACACTTTTCAAGAATTCTATCAACAGGAAATTAGATGAAGGCCAAACCTTTGTCATGTCATCCTGTATCATTGTGTCAAATTTGGTGATGAAATGTGGCAATATATGGATACGTGCTGACATATTGATGTTTATCTATGTGGATATGATTAATATATTACAGACATAAGTGTTCCTTTTCAAATGAATTGCAATGTTATTTTCAAGCTGCATTCACATACATCCAGTTGATTCATTCTCTGTCTCTCTCTGTATACACACACACACACACACACACCACATGTTTGTACATTATGTACTAGATTGGCTGAAAGTTTTTTCAACTTCACATAGTGTAATGGTATCAGGATTTACCAGTCTGTTTTAAATTTGATGTCAAGGGAGAAAAATGTGACATTTTTGGGAACCTGTTGTTCTACACTTACCTGTATGATTTTCATTGTGACATTTTCAGCTATTTCATACAGTATGGAATTAACAACTGAAGTAGGTTTAGGAGTTTTCACTGTGGATGTAAGTAAAACTTCTGACCAATATCTGGTTTGACATCTTGAATGTCAAAGTTAAGTCAACTTTGAGATATGACACTTTGTTGTAAAATCCTAACATGGATCTAGTGATGTGTTTAGTAGATTAAGCTATCAAAACACTTGTCTTTTAGAATGGCTAAGTATGGAAATAAATTATTATTTTTACTGTTTTTCACTTTTTTTTAATTTCAGTAATAAAAAAATAATTGTTATTTTATGCAAAAATGGTTCAGTAATGTGATAAAGAGAATAGATGCACCTGCATTTAAAAGCCTACCCTTGATTGGCTGGCTGATAATGGATAATTTGATGGTGATTGATATTTGTCCAAATGTTTGTTGTGTTTATGGGTGACCACTGAGACAGTGTTTACTGTTATAATAATTTTTAATTGGTCCATTGAGTGAGCAACACTGTTAATTCCAGATGTGATACCAGCACTTTTAGTCCAACAGGTGAGTATATAACTGTAAAGCCAGTCTAAAATATTTAGAAATCACCAAGAAACAACTTAAATAAAGAGAATCAGAAAAATGTTTACAAACTAGTAAAAAACTTGTAGTTGAGGGTACTATCAAATGTTGTTATTGATTCTAAAATTTACCATCAATGTTTTATTGTCTGGATGTTCATAATGTCAATTTATTGATAGTTGAAGGTGTTGTTACATTTCTGGTTGTACTTTATCCTCATTTTAAACATAATGGAAGTGTATGTAGAAAATTAGCCATTTTCGCAGTATGTAACTAGTAGGCATGCCAGTTTCTATGATATTGCATTAGATCCATCAGTTTAAATTCATCTTGTACTGTTATATGATAAATTTATTATTACATTTCTGTATATTCTAAGTTCTTTATAATTAAAAATAAACTTTAGTCTGAAAACAAAGTAATCAAAAATATTTTTTTTAAATTAGGCTTAACAGTATCAGTGTTAACAATAAGCTACTGGCATTTGTTATTTATTTTAAGGGTATACATATAAATACATAGGTTGTGACTAGTGTAGAAGGTATATGTTCACTGTTTGTTAGATGTAATAGGTGATATGACTCAGTTTTATTTGAGAACTTTGGACTGGCATTGCTTTTAAAAAAGCTAATAAAAATTGTACAATTTGTGACTGTAGTTTGTAGATTTAAAATGGAAGCTCGAGACTATTCTAATTAGAGACAATAAATATAGGTTTAGACTGTGGGAAATGGTAGCAGGATTTCAGGTGGAGTTGTATACAAGGAATACATCAGCTAAGAATGACTTTCAGGAAGTTAAGTATTATTAGTACTATTAGGGCTAAATGTGGTGGAGTGTTATAATGAGTCCAATCAGTTGAACAGCAAACTTCAACTCCTGGCTTCTGTAGAAAAGAAACTACTGGTGTGGATGATGGTTCTAGTTATTGGTGATTCTTTAACAGAATATGTGGGTAAATAGGGAGTACAAAGATCAAAGGGTGCTAGCAGAGATAGTTTTAGTGTATGTAGGAGCTAATTAATAAATACAAGAGATTGATAAAGGCATTAAAGAAAAAGGTGATGTCTTAACTTTGCCCAGAATTACTGTAGGGATGAATAGGCTAAATACAAGGCTTAGGCTAGTACATAATGATGGATAGGTTGGCTGGATGGACCTGTGGGATCAGCTCTGTGGAAGAAAGATTTTTTTTGTGGTTTATATTTATATAGGGCAATGGCTGGCCTGTTTGCTAAGACTATTAACTCAACTGTAAGGGAAGTTTTAAACTATGACTAGACAGTGGTGAAGGCAAGGAAAAAATAAATGCAAACAGAATAAGAGATAGAGAAACACTTAGCATAGAAAATGAATATAGAAGTAGTTATAAGAATAGGCTTAGTATTACTATTGTAATGCTAGAAGTGTGATAAATATAAGAGATGACCTTGAGCATCAATAGGAATGGAAGATTTTGATATAATGGTGATAACTGAAACATGGTTAAATATAGATGATTTTGATGACAGAAGTTTCTTTGTAATACAGAGTTACAAGGTGATTAATAAGGATAGGGTGTTAAAAAAGGTCAGAGAAGTGACTTTATAAGTAAATATGAACTACATTCTATTGAAGTCGAGGATTTTTGAAATAATTGCCAGGAGATCAAATCTATTTAGGTTTCTATTATAAAGAGCAAAAGCTTTTTAGTGGGAATTTGTTTCAGATCACCAGATAAAACTGATGAAATTAGCAAGAAACTTTACATTGAGATTAATATTTTGGCTGTTAATAAAGCCATAACTGTGGGTGATTTTAACTTCAGGAATATTGATTGAGAAATCTTCGAATCAAACCATGAGGTTTTTGTTTGGGTGGTTTTCTTCACCAATTGGTCAAGGAACCTACTAGAAACAATGCTATTTTAGATTTATTGTTAACTTCAAATATAGAAATGATTGAGAGGGTAGAAGTTAAAAAAACATCTGGGTTCAACTGATTGTTGTTCTAGTAGGTTTGTTTTGTTACATATGGAGAAAAGGAATAATGATATTTTAGTTATAGATTTCAAAACAGTAAATTTTGAAGGGATTGAAGAAAATTTACCTGTTGTGTATTGGGAAACTGAATTATTTGAAGACACTGATCAGATGTGGAAAATCTTTAAAACATTCATAATAAATATTATTCCTTATAGAAAGAAAATGGTAGCAGGAAGTACAAAACATGTTGATTAATAAAGAGTTTAAAAGATAAAATTAAAGAAATGTATCATAATTTTAAGAAATGTAAATTGATTGATGTGACAGGAGATTTAGAAGGAAGAGGATGTATGACACAAGGATTGGCTGAAAATGTAAATATTAATGTGAGGATTTCTTTAAATACGGTGAGGGTAAACAAAATGTTAGAATGGGGTTTGGGCACATCTGGAATGATAAAAGAAGGCTGGGTTATTAAATTTTATTTGTTCTTTGGTTTTTTACTAATGAAGATAAGCATTATTTCACATCTTGAACAGTTGATGAATGGAGATGAGATCAAACAAGATGACCACATTAATTCTGAGATGTTTAAGAAAAAACTGTGAAGTTTAGAAAACAATAAGGCTCTTGGATAAGATAACATTTACACAATGGTTGTGAAAAATGTTAAAGATTAGATATGTGAGCTACTTGTACTTTTTTGTCAGTCCTTGAATAGTGAGAGGATACAAGAGGATTGGAAGTTACCTAATGTTATTCATCTTTTCAAGGGAGGTGATGAAAACTGTCCCAGTAACTATAGACCCATTAGGCTTACCTCAGCTGTTAGAAACTGTAGACCCATTAGGCTTACCTCAGCTGTGAGAAACGTTTAGGAAAGTCTGTTAAAGGATGCTTTTTTAAGTCATTTAACAAAGTTTAGTATTTTATTGGATAGTCAACATGGTTTTACCTCACAAATCTTTTGACACTTTTTGAAAAGGTTACTGCTTATGTAGATGAGGTTAAAGGTGTAGATTTCATGTATCTGGATTTTTCAGAAAGCATTTGAAAAGGTGCCATGTGAAAGGCTCATGAAAAACATTTGCTCTGTAGGTGTGGGAGATAAGGTAGCAAATTGGATAGAAGAGTGGATGGATGGAAGAAGGTAGAGGGTTGTTACAAATGGAGTTCACTCAAACTCAATGTCACATGTAGGATAACGTGACTCAATCTTGGAACCTTTGTTTTTGATTTATGTTAGTGAGACATAGATAAAGAATTAGTTTATAAATTACTTAACTTTGCAGATGACATCATGAGAGATGCTGGCTGTGAAGAGGATGTTGCTGCTTTAAAAAAAAATTTAGATCATTTAGTGAGTTGGATAAAGGCAGAGGTATTTTAATTGCATATCTCAGAACAGCTGGTATGGGTATTAACACTTTTATTGATAAGCAGAGAACATCAACCTTTCTAGGTCATACTTGTCAATAAAAGTGTTAATAGCCACACCAGCCAGTCTGAGATACATTTTTATTTCAAGTGGGTTTCTAATCATCAAGGAATTTTAATTATAATAAATACAAAATAATGCAGATTATCATAATTTAAATTATAAGGATAATTTGGATAGAAATAACCTTAACAGTGTCATGAAAGAAAGATCTTTGTGTAATGGTTGATCAGTCTATAAATTCTTTCAAGCAGCATGCTGTTGCTAGTGATAGTGCAAATAGGATTTTAGGTTGTATCTACATAAATATTGAATACAAGTCTAAAGAAGTTATGATTTCATTGAACAAATCACTGGTTAGGCCACATATAGAATAGTGTTCCAGTCTTGGGGTCCTTACCTAAGGAAAAACATCAAATTGTTGGAAAGGGTTCAGAGAAGGGTAACTAGAATGGTGCCTGGAATGGAGGGATTGTCATTTGAGGTGAGGCTGAAATCTCTCATACTGTTTGTTCTTTCAAAGAAAGTTTGGGGGGGGGGGTTGATTGATGTGTTTAAAATTGTAAAGGGAATTTATAATATTGATGCAACATCTGTTTACATGTTTAACAGTGATAACAGTAGGACTAGGGGACACAAGTATAAATTTTGGCAGGGTATGAATCGTCTTCAGATAAAACAATTTTATTTTTCTCACTTATTAGTTGGCCTTTGGAATGAGTTGCCCTCAGATATTGTAGAGACAGTAAATTTATGAGTGTAAAAGACAGTCATAAAAATATATGAATGATAAGGACTGGTTTTTAAGGTATTTTTATTTTCATTTTACTTTAAGTTAGTTTTGAGTGTGGTTCAGCTGAGATGAATAATTTGGTCCTATGTCGTCCCAAAATGTTATGTTATCTGTAACTGATAAATGTAAAATAAAAAAGGATATGCATCTCAGTTATGCATGTTTTACTCAGGAATGTATCATATTTAGTTTTATGTGGGTAATCTCATCAAATACATCTGGTTTTATATTTCAAGAGTGATGTTTGTTAAACTTTGTAGTGTTTGATTAATTTTTATGTTTATCTTCAGGTACTGCAACAAAATACAGAACGAGAAACATTTATTTATAAATAATTCAAACACTAAACTCAAAATAAAATAGCCATGCATATCTAACAAGTGAAATAGCCGTGTGTATCTAACAGCTAAGTGTCAAGGAAATAGAGCTATAAAGAGATTGCAGGTTTAGGGTTTAAGTATTCTTGGAGGGAGGATATTTACATATGAGGAAAGAACTGAAAATTGATCTGGAAAAACCCACTTTCAAACTACAAGTTAGAGGCTGTATCGTGAGACTGCACAGTATATGATACATAAGCCTGACCTTGTGAGACTGTACAGGAAACGATGGGTAAGCCTGACCGTGTGAGACTGTACAGTGAACGATGGGTAAGCCTGACCGTGTGAGACTGTACAGTGAACGATGCGTAAGCCTGACCGTGTGAGACTACAGTGAACGATGCGTAAACTTGTCCTTGAACACTTTAATAAATAATTGAAGAATCTGTGTGAAACTAGTTACAATGATGTATATACTAGTTGCAGTGATATTTTCAGATGTTTCCTTGACCTGTGTGAAACTAGTTAGTGATGTATATACAGATGTTTTCTTGACAACTAAAGAAAATTACGTTTCTGCAGACCAAAGATTGGAAACTACTGACCTGCATTACTTAAGAAAGAAAAATACATATTTTTGATGTCACTGAAATTGTGTTGTATATATACTTGCAACTGAAATTTTTTTTGATACACAGTGGAGATATAAGGGAGATATTAAAATGAATAGTAAGTATTCAAATAATTTAAAATGTTCAGAGAAACTTAACACGTTGGCTCCCACACAACTCACCAATGAGTTATGCATAATTTTCATTTTAAAAGGGTACTTATTGGCTGGGACATGATTGCTACATATATATTTTTCCTAATAAAAGTAATTGTGAAATGATTAGTTGGGCCCTGGAAAGTATCAGCAAAATAGGTTTGGGAGCCAATGTGTTAAAGAACATTTCAACAAATATTTTGCAATATTTTTAATTTTTGTTTGTTTGTGAGTACATCTCTGTGTAGTCATTTTGTTTGTTTGTTTGAGTACACCTCTGTGTATTTTAATATTGTTGATTTGAATGAGGTGTTTCCTTTTTTTTAACCGAATTGTGTTTGTGTAATGGTTGTTTATCTTTCCTTCAGTCCGGCATGGTCAGGCGGTTAAGGCACTTGACTCGTAATCCGAGGATCTTGGGTTTGAATCCTAGTTCCATCAAACATGCTCGTTCTCTCAGCTGTGGGGGCATCATAATGTTACTGTCAATCCCACTATTTGTTGATTACAGAGTAGCCCAAGCATTGGCAGTGGGTGGTGATGATTAGCTGTTTTTCCTCTAGCCTTACACTGCTAAATTAGGAATGGCTAGTGCAGATAGGCCTTGCATAGCTTTGTGCAAAATTTAAAAAAAAAAAAAAAAACTATCCTTTTTTACTGGATTTACTTGAAACTTAATATTCAGGACACCATCTTTCAGTCATTTTTTTATCTATGTCAATCTACTTCTCATTAACTGATTAATATTTGTGAGCACCTGACTGGTATATTCTGATGTAGTGATGTTATTTTTTATGATGAGGACAGCATATACAATAAAGTGTGTGTGTGTTTTAGTAACTAATGTGAAACATTTCAAACTGTCCTAATTAATAATTATTTTTACTTGCATGCATGTCAAGGTCTTAGTGTTTTGATAAATTTTCTCTTATATTCTTTTTTAGGGCATTTTTTTGGTTGTTGTCCTTACTACTGTCATCTATACTGTGGTATGTTGTTGTTCCTCTGAGAAAGACTCTTGCGTTTGGACTGGTGTTTTCTGTAATTTTTCAGGAGATATTTCGTTTTTCATTTTATAAGCTGCTTAGGTAAGTATTTACTGATACTTAGGTTAAACTTCTAAATTTTTGTTTTCCAGTTTCTTAAGTTTGTTTCATAGTAGATAAGTGAAACATTTTGTAAAAAATACAAAAATTAACTTTTGAAAAAATGTAGGTAGTCTTGAAGTCTTGTAACTTAACTCATAAAGAAAGACCGAGAAATGAATAAAACAAAATACGACACTGAGAAGTTTTGCTCGTTAATAAAACCTTCGGGACTTTGTTTATTAAGCTATAATATATTGGATATTTTGTGGTTTATAATGTAACGTGTGTGTGTTTACATATGTGTGTATGGTGCATGGTTGGCATTTGCATTTTTCTGGTGGTTTATGTAAATGTTAGTTTTGTTTTAGTGGTTAAAGCTCACAGGTTTTAACTAATATAAGTGAAATACATCTCTTTGCCTGTGTTATAAGATTTCTAATGTAAGTGAAATACATCTCTTTGCCTGTGTTATAAGATTTCTAATGTAAGTGAAATACATCTCTTTGCCTGTGTTATAAAATTTCTAATGTAAGTGAAATACATCTCTTTGCCTGTGTTATAAGATTTCTAATGTAAGTGAAATACATCTCTTTGCCTGTGTTATAAGATTTCTAATGTAAGTGAAATACATCTCTTTGCCTGTGTTATAAAATTTCTAATGTAAGTGAAATACATCTCTTTGCCTGTGTTATAAGATTTCTAATGTAAGTGAAGTACATCTCTTTGCCTGTGTTATAAGATTTCTAATGTAAGTGAAGTACATCTCTTTGCCTGTGTTATAAGATTTCTAATGTAAGTGAAGTACATCTCTTTGCCTGTGTTATAAGATTTCTAATGTAAGTGAAGTACATCTCTTTGCCTGTGTTATAAGATTTCTAATGTAAGTGAAGTACATCTCTTTGCCTGTGTTATAAGATTTCTAATGTAAGTGAAGTACATCTCTTTGCCTGTGTTATAAGATTTCTAATGTAAGTGAAGTACATCTCTTTGCCTGTGTTATAAGATTTCTAATATAAGTGAAAAGTATTTTGAAACACAATTTTCACACCTAACTTGTAACTTTGTTGTGTACGATAAAGCAGTTCTGCCAATAAAGCAGTTTTCTACGTGTTGTTTAAATGCTTAGTAAATACTAAAATAAGTTAATAATGAAGATAGTGTTTCTGGTTGTTGCATTTTTTTTTTTTTTCAGATGGTAGCAAAACCTGAATATCTTTGAAAGAAACAAATCATACAACATTTGCTGCTCCCAAGCAGTTCATACAACAATTTATTTGTAGTTAATGATTCTGGTAATCTGTTGCATGGATAAATGAATGCCAATTGGTTCTTGAAACCATCAGTATTTGGTGAAACTCCATAATTGGAGAAAATGAAGACAACAGTGTGTTTTGTGAAGTGAACAGTTATTATTTATTCCTCAGTTTTGTAATGACATATTTATTCAAATAATAAGGTATTATAAGTAAACGACGTTATATTTTGCAGGTGGCTGACTTTCACATGTCGGAGATATTGATGTTGAATGGAGCAGTAGAACAGTTTTATGTTTTGAGTCTACAGTAATACTCAAACTTAATTATATTGTTTAGTTAAAGGACGGGGGTACCAGCTGAAACACACCAACAGATATATTTAAACAAAGGATGGGGGCACCAGCTGAAACACACCAACAGATATATTTAAACAAAGGATGGGGGCACCAGCTGAAACACACCAACAGATATATTTAAACAAAGGATGGGGGCACCAGCTGAAACACACCAACAGATATATTTAAACAAAGGATGGGGGCACCAGCTGAAACACACCAACAGATATATTTAAACAAAGGATGGGGCACCAGCTGAAACACACCAACAGATATATTTAAACAAAGGATGGGGCACCAGCTGAAACACACCAACAGATATATTTAAACAAAGGATGGGGCACCAGCTGAAACACACCAACAGATATATTTAAACAAAGGATGGGGCACCAGCTGAAACACACCAACAGATATATTTAAACAAAGGATGGGGGCACCAGCTGAAACACACCAACAGATATATTTAAACAAAGGACGGGGGTACCAGCTGAAACACACCAACAGATATATTTAAACAAAGGACGGGGGTACCAGCTGAAACATACCAACAGATATATTTAAACAAAGGACGGGGGTACCAGCTGAAACATACCAACAGATATATTTAAACAAAGGATGGGGGCACCAGCTGAAACATACCAACAGATATATTTAAACAAAGGACGGGGGTACCAGCTGAAACATACCAACAGATATATTTAAACAAAGGACGGGGGCACCAGCTGAAACACACCAACAGATATATTTAAACAAAGGACGGGGGTACCAGCTGAAACACACCAACAGATATATTTAAACAAAGGACGGGGGTACCAGCTGAAACACATTAACAGATATATTTAAACAGGGGCATTAACATTTTTATTTATTATCTCTCAGGAAAGCTGAAGTTGGGTTAAAAAAAGTGACAGAGGTTGGTGCCGATCGACATGCTGTCACAACAGGAAGGAATACACTAGCTTATGGTAAGTGATTTGCATGTCCATAGACGTGGTTACTGTATGATTAAGCCTATATATAATCCTGACTGTACATATTTCTATGTTTTATACAGTTGCTATGTGTTATTTGTATTTTGTTTTTGTTTCTAAGTATCGTAAGAAGACTCTACATCTTGAGGATCATGTTGTACAACAAAACCGATTTATTATAAATTGCTTTTACAAAATAAAATGTTATCACTAATTGAAAAGTATATTTTGTTTCATTCTGAATGTGGATTAATAGTTTACTAAATATATTTTGTTAAAAATTCTAAATCTTACGACACAAATTAGATAACATTTGATTACACAACGTAACATTTTGTTCCTGAATAGTATGTGTTTATTTCTTAATTGCTTATGTGGTAAAAGTACAGAAAATGGCCATTATTCCCTTCAAACTTTGCTTTTGTGACCTGGATAATGAAATTTAGAAATTAATCTATTTTCTATGTAAAAAACTGACAAATTTGCACATTTTCATTTACATAAGGTCTGAATAAAACAACATATGAATCAAGATTTACATATATTTATATTAAAGTTGTACCAAAATGTTTAGAAGTGAGTAGTTTTTTGAGATTTGTTACTGTAATGTAAATCACTTTCACGTATCAGCCCCCAAATATAGTCTCCCATCATGTTTTCATTATACACTCCTTGGTAGCAGCGTTCAAAGTCCAGTATATCTTGGTGGAAGTGCTCGCCTTGCTCCTCTGAGTGTGCTCCCATGTTCTCCTTGAATTTATGAAGATGAGCGTCAAGGATGTGGACTTTTAGTTTCATCCTGCAGCCCATTTTGCCATAGTTCTTCACCAGAGCCTTAACCAGCTCCGTATAATTTTCAGCCTTGTGATTGCCCAAGAAGCCCTGAATCACTGTAACAAAGCTGCCCCAAGTTTTTTTTTCCTTTCTACTGAGCTTCTTAGAGGATTCTGTGCATTCCAGGATCTTCTTTATTTGTGGTCCAACGAAGACACCAACTTTGATCTTTGCCCCAGACAGCTTAGGGAAGAAGTCTCAAAGGTACTTGAAGGCTGCAGACTCCTTATCAAGAGCTGTGACAAATTGTTTCATAAGACCCAGTTTTATGTGTAATGGTGGGAACAACACCTTCTGGAGGTCCACTAGTGGCTCACACTTGACATTGTACCTCCCCACAGAGAACTTCGTCCATTGTGGCCAGTGCTTCCTGTTGTAGTGCGCTGCAGTGTCCCTGCTGTCCCAATGGCAAAGATAACATGGAAACTTGGTAAAGCCTCCTTGGAGACCCATCAGGAATGCCACCATTTTGAAGTCTCCAATAACCTCCCACCTATACTCATCATACTTCAAGGCTTCTAGCAAGGTCTTGATGCTGTTGTATTCCTCTTGGAGGTGCATCGAATGAGCCAGGAGAAGAGACTGATACTTATTCCTGCTATGGAATAGCACAGCTTTGAGGCTTCTGAATGAGCTATCAATGAAGAGGCACCACTCATTCAGGTTGCAGGCAATTCCAGTTGCCTCACACAGACTGGATGCATTGTGGCAGAAGCAGATCCCATTTTGACGAGTCAAGTTCTATAACTTTCTAGAAAGTTCTTTAAAATTCTCTATCAGCTGAATTTACCTGGAATGTTCTGGAAAATGAGTAAATTTGAAAATTTCATTACCCAGGTAACAAAAGCAAAGTTTGAAGAGGAAAATAGGTCTTTTTCCATTTACTTTAGGTATAAGCAATTGGGAAATAACACTTTCTGCCCAGGAACAAGAAAAAAGTAAAAATTTTGTTACATAGTGTTATCATTTGCTTATTTTTTATTGAATTTAAATTTAATATTGTGGGGGGAGAAGATACAAAAACACAAACTTATTTAAAATAGAGTTAAAAGAATGTGAACAGAGTGTAAATATATTAAATTACTCATGAGAGTTGTTGACAATCTAGATGTGATGACACAAGGTGATACAAATGACAGAAAAGTGTCTACATCTGCAGTACCAAGAAGACTCGACAATAATGGAATATTTGATTTTGTAACAGTTAAAAACAAATACTTCAATCTCTACATATTGTCAAGAAACTGAAATATGCTTAGAAATATATAAAAAAAACTTGGACACTTCATGATTGGTGAAGGGCTTTATGGACAGAAGAGTCCAAGTTTGGTTCAAAGCACAGGTTGTGTGGTGGAAGAAAGGTGAAAAATACCTCAATGGAAAACACCTACAATGAAGGATGGGAAAGGCAGTGTATTGGTTTGAGGGTGTTTTTCTTCTGAGACAAGAGGAAAATTTTCAAATAGATGGAATAATCAACCAGCATGAATACCATCAGATACTGGCCCATCATGGGATACCCAATAGAATAATTAACCAGCATGAATACCATCAGATACTGGCCCATCATGGTATACCCAGTGTTTTGTGTATTAATAACAAAGAATTTTACTGTCAAGAGGAAAGAAGATAATAACATCAAATCTCATACAAATTTACTTAGGTAATAAGTTACTGTAGTAATTTAAATAATGCAGTGGTTCCCACAGAGTCCATGTTTTATCCCATTTGAGTAGATCTGGGATTTCTTAGATCAAAAACTTGACAAATTAAAAGTTACTTCCAACAAAACTTTATGGGAGTGTATTAGAGTTATTTGGAGTAAAATTAAATATGTTGCACCAATGCTTGAAAGACTGTTTACAGTTATTAAAACCAGAGGGAGGGACACACAAAACATTAACTGCTTGCTGAACTCAAGTACTTTTACTGAGTTTCTGTTGTACTAGATAATGAAGGTTAATAAACTTTTGATGTTTCACCTGTGATTTACCTTCCAGTGTTTTTTAAAAGTAGCCTGAAATCTAATTTTTAACTTTGTCCTAACACTTTTGCACAGTACTGGACATCACAGATTCAAATGCATATGGTGCATATGTTGGTTGTAGTTGTTTCAATCACATGTATACTTGTAGATGCTACTTAGTTCAGTTTGACTTTCATTTTGGAACAGTGGCTGGACTAGGATTTGGCATGATGAGTGGAGCATTTTCTTTGATAAATGTATTGGCTGATTCTGTTGGTCCAGGAACTGTAGGACTTGAAGGAGATTCTCCCCATTTCTTCATAACTTCAGGTTAGAAAATGTTCACCATTATGATTGTAGTACAGTAGATCACACAAATAAAAGTATTAAATAACATGTATATTACTGTTGAGGCTTTTGGGCTAGAGGTTACTTGTTTGTAATTTCTAAAATTGTAGAACCCAATTATTGATTTCTTATATGGGTTGACTTGATGTGGTGTTTTAAAGTGAAAGTTAATTGTTTGTTACAAAAGTGTGATTTTATCAATTGTTTTACAAGTACATTGTGACACTACCAGATGTTTTAACAATTTAACCCGTTCACAATGGGCTCAGTATAAAACACACAAGTTTGTCTACACATTTGCACACATTTAGTACTTGCATAATAACTTTTTATATGGCATGTGTATATTCATAAACTTTTAATGAAATATTTTTACTAGATTTGCTTGTGAAAGTATTGAGTGTGTTTTTTTAGTAGTCTGAGTGCAAAGTGATTTCATGTTATCATTAAAACAACCTATTCTTTGCCCTAAAAATCTCGACTATTATTTGTGTAATCTCCAAAACCTCTTAAATACATTTCAAATGTTTGTTTTCAGTAACACTTTATATTTTATTTTCTACACTTTTACTGTGTCGGTTCTGTCAGTTAACCAACCGTGTCATCTTTGAAAAAATGTGTGCTTTTTTCTTGTACTAGTATGATTACATATTATAACAAAAATGTTTAGTCTAAGTAGCTTAAGTCTTATAACATTATATATTTATTATTTTAACCTTCAAGTCATGCGTAGTTAACATTATGTAACTTGCATTGATGTGGTGCACATGCAGTCGTGTTATGTATCCAGTAATATGAAACAGATCCTTAGTCTTCCCTGTCTTGGCTGTGTTTTAGTGGACAAGTATTTTGTAATGTGCAGTCACAATTATAATTATTATACATTATGTATATAGATTATTACTATTTAGAAATAAATTATTAAACTTATTTTTCTTAAAATACAGAACAGTAAATCAAAAAGTAAACTGAACAATTATCTCTTTTCACTATGACCTTTGTACTTGGTTGTTACTAAGCCTTTTTAAGTTTTGCATGTGGAGGATATCAAACCAAAAATGTTTTTAGGTTTATATATAAATAAAATGGCTGAGAAAACCACTAGGAGGACATTCTAAGCTGTTGATTGATTATTCAAATGTCATATATTGAAGTAAGTGTATGTAAGGGACCATTTCCAAAAATGAAACAGGTACCACTGTGTTTGATTCAGTGTATAAATTATATCTCAGTAAAATAAATATAAGGTTCTTATTTTATATTCTGGCTTGTCGGTATTGGTAATTTGTACAAAACTATAGACTTAATATTTTGATATCACAAACATCTAATTTTGAACAATGTTACATCCAACATACCACGTGACTTACTAGAATCTAAATTTAACTGTGTTCTTTTAATATTTAATTTTAAGTTAAATTAACTCATAATATTAAAGTTTGAATTATAATCTACAATTTCATTTCAAACTTAGTGACATAAATTTGTAAAACAGTAAATCTACCAACATTTTGAATGCAAGTCAACAAATGTGATGACGTAACCATTGTGGTATATTATTTTTTTTGAAATATCATGAAATAACGTTATCATAAACAGTAGTAGATAATAGTTAGAAAAAAAGGTTGGAGTTGTGTAGTTATTTAAAAGTTCATCTTTTCATGACATCGGTAGTTATGTTGTCTTCTGAAGTAAATGAAAGGTTTTTCCTTGTCAATATTTTCTTTATTATTATTATTTATAGTGTTCCACTACTTTCTATGATGATGTAGTTTGTTTTTTTTTAATCTAAATTATTGACTACTACTACGCTGTCCTGGCAGCAACATGGTCAAAGACGTCCAACATTATTTTGTTCTAGTCACTTCAGCCCTTTATTCTTTTGTTAGATAATTACTTCTGCCAGCAAGGATATATCTCTGTATCCTAAGTTTAGGTAAAGCTAGTTTAAACTGCAATATCCTTTGCTGGTCGAAGCTATGACATTACACTGAATCTGATAGCTGTCCAATGCTGTCAGGCAACAGAGGTCACAAGGTAATGGTGGCTACTGGACAAAGAAAATGAGGTAATGTATGAAACCCAGACACAGTTTCTTTGTCCAATCGTGACCTTCCTCGTATCATCTTGTATCGCCATGTCAAGTTTGGTGCAGGTTAATCAATAAATGTGAAAATATATAAGGAATAGGTGACTAAAAGGTGCAAACAAACAGACACAAACATAATATAATCACAAACGTAGGTTATAATCAATAAATATTAAAATCAGTGGGTAATTACTATTGTTAAAACAAGATTAGTTATGTAATTAGTGTTCCAAAATCTTTACTTAGTAATTTTTATTAACTCCTATTATAATATAAAGTTTTGTGTGTTTGTTTATATGACCAAACACTTCCTGTTTCGTATTTCCTGATGACTAAACAGTAGTTGTTTCGTATTTCGTACATCTAAAGAATATTGTTCATTAATTGAGGTTATGTTAAAATGTGTGTAAATCATTTGGTAGAAAACTGATTTAAAATATTACTGGTCGACTTTGTGGTTATTACTGTATAAATATAGTAAATAAAATAGGCTATGCAAGAGAGTGATTGACCGTGAAATGTAAACAGCTGAATATTAATAACAATTATAATTTGAAGTTTCTTTTGTTTTTAGCATTCACGACCTTGGCTTTCACCCTGTTGCATACCTTCTGGGGTGTTATTTTCTTCCATGCTTGGGACCATCAACACTATTTTTCTGTAATTTATGTCATCTGTTCTCACCTTGTAGTGTCTTGTTTGGTAAGTATTTTAACCTTAAAAGAATTATTTTTTGCAAGTGCAAGAATCATGTTTGATCATCATAAGCTAGGTAGTTGAAGTTTAATAGAAATGAATGTTATTTTACTATATATTAAACGTAAAAAACAAAGGGTGTTGTTTCAAACAATTAACACCTTACTGACACTTCCACAACCTATTTGGATATTTTTCTAAGAAATCTATAATAGTATAATTCCACATGAAAATAATACTTACAATAATGAACTATATGTTGCTTTAAACATTTTTGTAGTTTTTTATTTTAGCAGGATTCTGACTGCCTACTTTTGTAACTTACAGCATATCAAATAGTATGTTGTTCTGAAATATACTTGTTTTGTTAAAGGTTTTATTCATTAAAATTATGGTAAATTTTTATTTTTGATGAAATTATCTGTTTCATTGTTAACTCCTTCAACTAGTGGTAAAGTGGCTGAAAGTAACATTGCTGTGTGGGGATGAACCCAAACAATGTCTTCCACTTATTATAGATATGTAAAACAATTTTCTGCCAGTAATTTCAGTCTTATTGTGTTTTATAATCTGTCATATAATAAACTCGCATATTTTGTACATTTTACCATGGGTATAGAAATCCTGTTGGGTATTCCTGAGGATTTTGGTTTGATTTTGTATGGGGTAACATTGATTTATAAACCTGTATAGAATAAGTGCTACTGTGTTTTTTCAAATATAATACACAGTAATCTTCACAAACAAAGCTCAAATTTGCCTTACCACCATTAATAATAGAAACCTAAACTTTTGCTGTACTGCAGTTAAAGTAACCCTTTGATGACTAGAATGTAAATAGTGTCCATATAATCTGTAATTTGTTGCTTCCTGTGTCTCCAACTGTGGCTGGTAAATAAATGTTTAGTAAAAAAAACAAAAGTTCATTAGGAAAATTACAATATATTGCATTGATCAGCCAATCAACATTAAATATAATAATGAAATAAAAAATAGAATTAAACTATGGAATACTGAGTTAAACCACAATGTCATTATTTTGAAACATGTAATAAGAATAAACAAGAATCTTCACCAAAACAACTTAAGTTATTGAATTATTAACCATTATATTGTGCAATAAGTATGAGACTAGGATAACAAAATGTTATCTTGTGGTACTAGCCAAGACCAAAAACTTGTAATAATATTTTAAATTATGTCACATGAATCACAAAAAAAAAAATACCTTGAAAACTTTCTAAAGGTAGGTCTACCTTCTTCAAGAATAAGGTCGACTTTTAGAGAGCACTCAGTTTAATGGGTTTCTTGTTTTGTAGTAGGATAAATGTTTTATAATCAAGTATTTAAATAGTTTGGAAAATTAGAATTTTGAATGTGTAAATCACTTATTGTTATATTTTCTTTAGACATTAATCAACCAGCATGGTATGTATGCTGCATCTCTAGTTCCTGTTTATTGTATTACCATAGTAACAGGCATCCTAGCATTTAAAGCAGCAGGTGGTTCCTGGCATTCTTTTCGAGCCTTCATACGTATAACTCCCAAATGATCAAGTACTTGGTACCATCGTAAAACAGTAAGACTGAAGCAGGCTCTTCTTGTCAAGTCTTTAAAGTCAAAAACAGTTTGGATCAAATAGCTTAAAAATACTGAAATGTGATGATATTTTGAGCTGAAGCCAGAATATCTTTTTATTTCGATATCATTGAAGCACTTTGAAATGTTTTGTTTAGTGTAAATATTTCCAAATAAATGTTAAAAAGTACTGTAATAATCACCAAGTGATAAAAGTTTAGGTGTACTAATACTTGTAATGAACCAGTGTGAATTACTTTCATTAAGAATACAAAAAAACATTTAATTTTCTTGTAACATGATTGAAGATATTGTCATAAGGTAAACCTGGTATTTGTGCTTCATAAATTTAGTTCGTTTCTGCAGCATGAAATAAAATCTTTTGTCTTAAACTTGGTTTAAGAGTACTGCCATTCAACCACAGTCGTCCTAATTCTCTGCTTCATTTGCATTTTTTATTTAGATGACTCCTCCTATCTTGTTCGTTTTTTATGAAAATAGGCCTAACAGTTTGACTTCTTATTGTTCCATCCAATAATATCACTTACACTGTTTTCCTTTTAAGATAGATTTGATGGTTAAATTTCACTGAGATATGGTCTAGACTTTAAACTTTCACTCAAATATATGTAAGCATTTTTGTTATATGAAGAAATTAATAACTTGTTACTGGCATAAGTGACTGTGAAGAAATGTGACTTTTTTAGATGTTAAAACTTTCTTGTCCTCTTCTGCCCTCCACTGTGATCCTCTTTGGTGACTAATCAGTTTATTTAGTCTTTATTTTCACTGATAAAAGGATTTTTGACAAAAGTAACACAATAACAAGTCATAAAGCATTAGTATAATAACATTTCTTCCAACAAAGTATAGAAATTGAATGTAAAAATAAGTACAAACCAGTTCAAATTATGTTCTTGATAATAATATAAATGGGTAAAAGATAATGTATTTTATTTATTTGTGTAATTATTTATAAACCTCTGGAAATCTGTGTGTATAACTCTCACAATAATGTCTTGTGTATGTAATTTGTTTCTGGTAACTTTCTAATACCCCCGAGGCTTGAAGTGTCAAATATGAGAAATAAGGTTTTTCAACTTGCCTAAACAATGGTATTCCATCCTTTATTAAGAGATCCAAGCTTTATGTCACAATATTTGACCTAAAGAACATTATTAATGATCCAAAATATAGAAATATTTTGATAATCTGTTTGAATCGGGACTGCCTAATTTCAGTCTTTAATTTTGAGTTTATTATTTATAGGTTTGTTAAATTTTAACAAAGCTATCAGTAAAACTTTAACTCTTTCTTGGTTCGTTTTTTCTTCATTTATTAAACTACTTAACATTTAAAAAAATCTATTCCAAAAATGTATTCTGATTTATAAAGTTCAGGAAGTTAATACATAGATACACTGATGAACAACATGTAGCATCTCTTATGATTACAGTGAAATTGGGAACAAGCACAACAAAAGATGGATTAATTTTATCAGAACAACTGTTTGAATGTTTCTTTGGAAAACTTCAACGTTATAGAAAATATATATTTCATACTCACTAGTTTAAAATCATAAGTACTTGGTATTGTATTTTTAATACATATTTCAACCAGCTTGAAAAAACAACTCGGAATGTGATCTTTTATTGTTGTCTTTTGTTAATATTGATTATTTAGCAAATTACATTAAAATAAAATTGTAGATGTATTTCTTTCTTTTCCTAGTGTTTAGTGATCCTCAATTCTAATGCATGTAATTTTTGTTGATTTTATTCTGTTTGTTGAGTGATGTCGAGCATTCCATTGTTTTGAGATGTCTGCTCTTCTTTAACTTTTCTGGGTGATTATTTGTTGAAATACAAATGTTTGATAGAAAACTATTTTATTTAGTACTGTAGAAAGAATGTTCAGTAAGGCTTAATATAGTCTCGTGCCAGAACCAGTCATGTTTCTTGTGTTGTTTTCTTTTCTTCCCTAAGGTTGAAGCTATGTTTCTTTCGTTGTTTTCTGAAGTTATTATCAGTTTCTAGTTGGTTTTGTTCGCATTGCTAATTCTTTTATCCTGTAAGTTTTTTAAAAAATATATTTTTTTTAAAGATTTTTAACTATCCAACAGGTTTATTGCCAAACCTTGAAACTTCAATCTTCATTTTGATGTTGTTTTTAGTATTATATTTCTTTCCTTTTAAAGCACATTGCAATAAATTAATTTTAAGTTTCAAGCACGGTAGGGGTAAAATTTATCTTCTGTTTTGTTTCCCTTCATTACATTTATGAAGTGTTGTTTGTTGGTTCCTCTTGTCACTAACATACTGTCGTAAATGGGATGAGTTGGATACTAATGTTTGGCATGTGAAGCATATTACAACTAAGTTCACTCTTCTGTTACTTGAAATGTTTGTGAACTTGGACATTTACTATCATAGTTAAAGTAACTGAGCCACATGTATTTGTGAGGTAGAAAGTCCCCTGATTTTTACTCTAAATGAATCAATAAATGATTTATATGCTTGATCAATTTGTTTACAGGATGTGACCAGTTTTTAATTTGGTAGATTACAGATTTTTACAGAGTGAATCACATAAAAAAAAATATTTTATTTCTGTTAATGAAGGTCACTGTAATCCATAAATATTTTTGTTTTTTAGTATGTGCATAAGGAATTATTTACCATTGGCTATTTTACCTCAAAGCTAAAACATAACACAAACCCAAATATCTTCTACATGCTTATGTGAAGTTCTCTCAGTGTACTTTAAGAGGTCAGTTTATTTGATATAGATTTTGATATATTTTTTTATAGTAAATCCTTAACTTTGTGGTAACATTTGTTATCTTGGTTTCACGAAATGTAAGTAGTGAATATAAATATTTAACTTAGTTAATACTGCTTTTCATACTTATTTGGTTTCTTTTTGAAGGGGGGGCTGATACATACAGCCTTTGGTTGTATTTCTAAGTCATCTTCTATATTTCTGAACGCAATACATAAGCTCTGTTCATCTACTGTAATCTGGTGACATTTCATACTGTATGCAAGAGGTACACGTGTATCAAATACATTTTGAAAGTGTAAGAAAACACAAACTTCTGAAATACTATCAAAATCCTCCTTTCCGTATTCCCCGCACTTATTTCCTTCTTGTTTCCATAAGTACAACCCTTTTACAGATTTCTGTGTAGTGCTGGTGAAGGTGAGATACGGTGATGATCTGCAGTTAGTAAAAAACCATTGTATATGTGTGTGACACACAGTCGTTGGTCTATAATACGTCACAAAGATGTTACTCATCAAGAAAGTGCTTTCCTTTTGAGATTCAGTTTTAAATTTTTAAGAGATACTTTACAATTTTATGTTTAACAAACTGGAAATAATCTTTTGTTTCTGTGATTTAAAACTTTTGTTTTGGGGGTGGGGGGGTTTAGATGCCCAAGTAATATATTTTATCTGGTTAGTGAGATTATACAGGTTGTCCAAAAAGTCTGGAATGAAAGTCACTTCAACAAACTTTTTTAGAGTGTGTTTTGCATGTTGTCCTTATAATTCGAAATAGATTTTAATTAACAGCAGTATTAACTCAGCCTACTGATACACTGACAGCACTGTCCTGTATCTAAGAAATGCTATAGATCATGTATAGTTCCAGTCTTCAGATGTCCTTTAAGTGGGTTGATAAATATAAACATATGGCTTGACAACCAACCAGAATAATAAAATGTATGTTCTTCATCCAATTTTCAGAGTTGTAAGCTGCAGAAGAGTTACAAACAGATGACAAAGTGTGATGTATTAGCTAGAGTTTTCTTCATAATGTTACTTTATCTTTGCTAATAGATCCTGATAACATAACAGACACAAGACATTAATTACTTTCACCACTATTCCATTGTTTTTTGAAATCTTCCAGGTAAACACAGGACTATGTAATAAAATATGTGATTGTTAGACATTGTCTGTGTTTGTCTATTTTTATAACAAGAATATGTATGTAGTGTATTAGACTTTCTCTTATTTTGTTTGTTCATTGGTAGAAAATTGTTTGTGAAATCTGTTTGTGTTTTTTAATCAGATGTATTTAGTCCTTAAGATTTATACAAGAAATCTTCAGGAAGTGTTTAATTGGTAAATATTTAATGAAACTTTGAGCCTTTCTTTGTTTGTATCACAAAAACTTAAGGTTGTTAGTTAGGGTTACTTTATAAAATGTGTGGTTTTAAAGTTTTTATGACATGATGAAATAACTTGGAAAGTAGCATTCTGTGTACAGGATCTGTCTTTGCATTAGTCACCTTTATAATTTAAGTTTACATGTACAAAATACAGTGAGAGGAGTGATGGTTGTAGACACCACCTAAATACTTACCCTGCCCCCCCCTGGAAAAAAAACATTCCTCTAAAAATGACAGTTTGTGGATTAATATACCCTTGGGCACCATGCAAATATAGATGAAAAACCAACCTACAAATATCTGGTATGTCCTTTCACTTCACTAAATAATTCATGTAAGCTGCAGCAAAAATAACCCTTCTTTTAAAATTCTGTACTTCTACAACTGTTCCCTTGTCCTTTAGAAATTAAAATAAAATTTGCCTGAAACTCTACCTGTCTGCTCCCTCATTCCCTTCACATTTGAGAATCCTGGATTTGGTGCTGTATAAACACCAAAGACATGTTTTACAGTTTGTTTTTCTAACAGATAATGTAGCTCATTGTTCTCACTTGATCTGAATATTCAATATTCGTTAGTGTTTTGGTAAGAAGTATTAAAATGAACATTGTATCTTCATAAAACTGATTTACAATAAAACAGCAAGTGATGAAAAAAACCATTTGTATTTCATTCTTCTCAATCATAACTTTGAAAATAGTTTCAAAAAAGAATTGAAAATAAGTAAATTTGTATTAACTGTTTAATATTTTAGTATCTAAACCTTTATTAAATCAAGCCTTGTCCATAACAATAATTAAAATAAGTAAATTTGTATTAACTGTTTAATATGTTAGTATCTAAACCTTCATTAAATCAGGCCTTGTCCATAACAATAATTAAAATGTTAACACTGTCTAATAAAATTATATAGAAAATTTTTAAACATTTCAATAAGATTATGACTGGGAAACCTTTTAATATGATATCTACAAAACAGTGAATTACTGTCTTATATAAGACTAGTGTAATTTAAGGTCATATAACACAATGAAATTACAAAGAATCTTACTGTAGTTATAAAATCAGTTTGAATGTTTTGTACTTAGTGGGACTGAAATTATTTTGTGTAATGTGAGGTACAGTCTGTAATATGCATTTATTCTAGGTATGGGAAAATTTTTAATACATGGATCTTCTGTCATATATCAATGACTGTGTAGATATTAGTTTATACTAGACGCTTTTTACAGTGTCGTGATATAAAGGATGTTTTAGTGTACATATTAGTTTATACAAGACAATTATTACAGTGTCGTGATATAAAGGACAATTTAGTGTAGATGTTAATTAGTTTATACTAGACAATTTTTACAGTGTCTTGATATAAAGGACAATTTAGTGTAGATATTAATTAGTTTATACTAGACAGTTTTTAGTATCTTGATATAAAGGATGTTTTAGTGTAGATGTTAGTTTATACTAGACAATTTTTACAGTGTCTTGATATAAAGGATGTTTTAGTGTAGATATTAATTAGTTTATACTAGACAATTTTTAGTGTCTTGATATAAAGGATGTTTTAGTGTAGATGTTAATTAGTTTATACTAGACAATTTTTAGTGTCTTGATATAAAGGATGTTTTAGTGTAGATGTTAATTAGTTTATACTAGACAATTTTTACAGTGTCTTGATATAAAGGACAATTTAGTGTAGATGTTAATTAGTTTATTCTAGACAATTATTACAGTGTCTTGATATAAAGGATGTTTTAGTGTAGATATTAATTAGTTTATACTAGACAATATTTAGTGTCTTGATATAAAGGAGGTTTTAGTGTAGATATTAATTAGTTTATACTAGACAATTTTTAGTGTCTTGATATAAAGGATATTTTAGTGTAGATATTAATTAGTTTATACTAGACAATTTTTAGTGTCTTGATATAAAGGATGTTTTAGTGTAGATGTTAATTAGTTTATACTAGACAATTTTTAGTGTCTTGATATAAAGGATGTTTTAGTGTAGATGTTAATTAGTTTATACTAGACAATTTTTACAGTGTCTTGATATAAAGGATGTTTTAGTGTAGATGTTAATTAGTTTATACTAGACAATTTTTACAGTTTCTTGATATAAAGGATGTTTTAGTGTAGATGTTAATTAGTTTATACTAGACAATTTTTACAGTTTCTTGATATAAAGGATGTTTTAGTGTAGATGTTAATTAGTTTATACTAGACAATTTTTACAGTGTCTTGATATAAAGGACAATTTAGTGTAGATGTTAATTAGTTTATACTAGACAATTATTACAGTGTCTTGATATAAAGGACAATTTAGTGTAGATGTTAATTAGTTTATACTAGACAATTTTTAGTGTCTTGATATAAAGGAGGTTTTAGTGTAGATATTAATTAGTTTATACTAGACAATTTTTAGTGTCTTGATATAAAGGACAATTTAGTGTAGATGTTAATTAGTTTATACTAGACAATTATTACAGTGTCTTGATATAAAGGACAATTTAGTGTAGATGTTAATTAGTTTATACTAGACAATTTTTAGTGTCTTGATATAAAGGAGGTTTTAGTGTAGATATTAATTAGTTTATACTAGACAATTTTTAGTGTCTTGATATAAAGGACAATTTAGTGTAGATATTAATTAGTTTATACTAGACAATTTTTAGTGTCTTGATATAAAGGATATTTTAGTGTAGATATTAATTAGTTTATACTAGACAATTTTTAGTGTCTTGATATAAAGGATATTTTAGTGTAGATATTAATTAGTTTATACTAGACAATTTTTAGTGTCTTGATATAAAGGATGTTTTAGTGTAGATATTAATTAGTTTATACTAGACAATTTTTAGTGTCTTGATATAAAGGATGTTTTAGTGTAGATATTAATTAGTTTATACTAGACAATTTTTAGTGTCTTGATATAAAGGATGTTTTAGTGTAGATGTTAATTAGTTTATACTACACAATTTTTACAGTGTCTTGATATAAAGGATATTTTAGTGTAGATATTAATTAGTTTATACTAGACAATTTTTAGTGTCTTGATATAAAGGATGTTTTAGTGTAGATATTAATTAGTTTATACTAGACAATTTTTAGTGTCTTGATATAAAGGATGTTTTAGTGTAGATGTTAATTAGTTTATACTACACAATTTTTACAGGGTCTTGATATAAAGGATATTTTTAGTGTAGATATTAATTAGTTTATACTAGACAATTTTTAGTGTCTTGATATAAAGGATGTTTTAGTGTAGATATTAATTAGTTTATACTAGACAATTTTTAGTGTCTTGATATAAAGGATGTTTTAGTGTAGATATTAATTAGTTTATACTACACAATTTTTACAGGGTCTTGATATAAAGGATGTTTTAGTGTAGATGTTAATTAGTTTATACTACACAATTTTTACAGGGTCTTGATATAAAGGATATTTTAGTGTAGATATTAATTAGTTTATACTAGACAATTTTTAGTGTCTTGATATAAAGGATATTTTAGTGTAGATATTAGTTTACAGTATCGTCATATCAAGAACATTTTAATGCAGATATCACTAATTAATTTATACTAGAGAATTTTTTAATACAATGTGATAAAAAGGACATTTTCGTGTAGATATTAATTAGTTTATACTGGATAGTTTTTTACAGTGTTGTGATATAAAGGAGGTTTTAGTGCAAATATTGAGTTCATTTTGTAAATGAATATATTATGAGTTAGTTTTCTATTATAAGAATTAAAAGCAGACAGTTTTTAGAAGTTGTGTTTTTGTAACTCATTGATGTAGAATATATAGTAATGAAGATATAAATGTTTAATATGAGCAGGAAACAGCAGACATAAGACCATAGCATATGAGATTGAAGTCATAACCAAGGAAACGTTTGGTGTGAAGTTAACTGCCGTAGAAGTGATAGGTATAATGTTTAATATGCTATAGTGGGACTAACAGAAAAAAAATTATTCCATCAAAGTGTGGTTCTAAAATAATTGAATAAGCAGGTGTCCATTTTGACAAGAGTAGTATATGACTACGGTAACTCACAACAATTGTAATGATTATATACAGAATATTAGTGCAATAGAAATAGGGAAAGGTAGTTTGGCTTGTCAATTGAAATAAAGTAATTGAATAGACCTCAGTGGACTTTTGACAAAACATATAGTGTTTGATATCCCTATGTTCTGTGTAATGTAAATAATTTGTTGTTCATACATTCAACTAATTCCAAAATATACACTGTAGAGAGCATTCGATTCTTTTTGAACTTAGTACTAACAAACTGCTATAGAAGAATCATAAGCCCAGCAACAACACTATTTATACTAAAAGTAGTACAAGTAAAAACGTATAATTGATAACTGGTGAACACAACCTTTTTAACATCTGATACAGAGCATTCATCACCAGAGCTGTGAAGTTTGGGACTGGAAATAAAAAGTTGAAGCTTGTTGTCCAACTTAGGACTCTTGAAGTGAGAGTAAATACACCAGTGGATAGAAAAAAACATGTGGAAAGTATCTGATTTATGTGGGTTAGTCTTTTCACAACCAGGATGACAAGGCCCTAGTTTTCAATCTACAATCCAAATGTGATGATCATGGACCCAGCAGAGAAAGCATGGAACAAAGAAAATAGAGCTGTCTGAATGGATCATTACCATTTGTACAAACAGATGACAAAGAAACTGATGATGGCCAAGCCCAAGATGTTAGTGTTGGCTATAAACTTACTACGAATTCACTCAAGGATTAGGAATGCATCATCCATAGAATATTGGAACTGTAGGCCTAAAGAATTAATTATCTTTACAAAAGACATAAAAAGATACAGAACAGTAACCACTCAAAGAGAAGGTCATTGAAGTGAGATTCACACTGTAATGAAACCAAAAGAAGCATTGAACAGGCAGAGAGTTCAGAATGTGGAGATGTGTCTTTGAAAGATCAATCTTGGTCATTCCCATTTTAGAAGAGAGAAACCAACTCAAATGAAGAAAACTATCCATCTTGATAGGATGACCAAGGCTGGTTATGTATTATATATCTATTGCAGATTGCTAATCTCTCATCATGTGAATAAAACTAAAGAGTATTACTGACGACCCAATTAATGGTATTCATGATATGAAGAGAGGAGTGAAAAACAACAAAAAGCTTCAGAGAGAAAATCTTTCATGTTACTCAATGGTTTTTAATAAAGGGAGACAACATCCAACAGTTTTGAGTCAAGAGATGGTTCTAGAAATATTTTGCTTCAAAGTTTCCTAAATTTCAAAGGTTAAAGGTTGACTTACCTGATCCTAATGAGGAAGAGCCCAAACCAAAAATAGATGAAGGAAACATGTGGTTAAGCTTATCTGTACAACAGTATATGTTCTCCAAGAGGTTGGGAATCCTAAATCGAAGATTAGAAAAGAACCAACAACTTGTGACAGTAATATCACTAGAGTTAGATAATCAGATGGTTTCCCAGTAACGTTTGATACTAAACATTTTTGATTTAGTGATACAAAGTCACAAATTTATACTACAGTATCAAATATGGAAAAAAACTGGCCTACACATCACTGTGACTAATGACAAATTTAATAAAAACATTTGGAATATGCATAATTTCTTTAAAAAATAAAAACTGGATTTTCCTGCAGTATGAAATTCCCTGTAACTGTGAACATAATGTACACTGAGGTCCTAAAACTGCATCATCTGAAGTATTAATTTACCAAAACTAGGTAATTCAGTACTTGATAAATCCTGAATTTTTAGGGTTAAGGTACAGAAGTGAATTAATGCACTTTTATGTATTTAAGATTCTGACCATTATAAAAACATAAGCATTGCACCAGGAAATGCAACTAACCCATCTTTAATGGACCTGGAGCAGTTCTTGTAAAAACATGTTACAGCATTAAAAAAGTTATTCTCCCAACAGTTTTACAGCTATGAACTTTCCACCTTCACCACCACCACACACACTATCTTGATCACAAACTTCTTTATGAAACACACTACGTTTTCATTCGCTGATTTCAATATACAAAAACTAATGAATTTTGAATAATGCACTGTAATAAAAATCTTTAATTTGCCTTTAATGCAAATTAATATTTGCTATCGACTATAATTATTCTATTAATTTTGTTATTCATGTCACTAACAATTTAAGTCATCAATGTAGTATAGAACAGTTCTTGTTGATGAGTGTTGGAAGATGTCAGAAATAAGATAGCTGAGGTTTGTTCTGGTTTGTCAATAGTATATGTAGGCCTTTGTTGACAAAACTGGATGGTTATTATTGAAACAAGTTTACTGGATTAATAATTATTTTCATATTTTTAAAGATACTGCAGACTGAAATATGTACCACAATTTCGCAATTTGAAAGAAGAAATCAACCATGGTGGGCAGAGCACAATAACTCATTATAAAATAGTGCAAAAGTAATTAATTCATAATGTAAAGACACATCTGAGAAAAAGAATGAGGTTGTGTTAAAATGCGAGTACTTATTGGGTTAGCTACACGTGAAACATGTTGTACTCATGTTGGCGAAAGGCTGTACTCTAATGATGATCAACTCCAAGAACAGCACATGTTAATTAACAGATGTAAGTTTGAGAATTTCATTTAAGATTTAATGCACATCTAACATTCATTTTCACTAGTAGTGCAAGCTAATAGCTGTCAGTTCTGTGGATAGAGCAGCATTTCTGAACATCCTGTTAAGAGTGTGAACTGTGTATCTTCACCAATTTGTCTATAAATAATAAATTATTACAAAATGTTAACTCTTATTTACTTTTTAAGTTCCCTTCATATTACAATAAACACACCTGTATTTAAACCCTCAATATTTTCATACCTATTATATAAAGGACATTTATGTTCTCAGAATTGTCTCCATAATAATAAAAGGGTGTGTGTGTGACTGCCATAACTTCAAGAGGAAAGAACCTGAAATTTTGCTCCCATACAAAATAGACCTTGAGGGTGTGCACCTGGGTATTATTAACTCTCCACTTGTATGCATATCCTTTTAATGAGGCAAGTTAGCAAAAAAACAAAAAATAAGTGGGTCCTTATATTATGAAAAGAAAAAATACTTATTATCATCAATGTATAGTCGATCAAAAATGACAAGGAAAATACTACCACCCAATAGTATAGCCTGTACTATATCATTTAGATTAACAATTCCTAGCCCTCCAGTGGCAAAGCAGCATGTCTGTGGACTTGCAACACCAGAAATCTGATTTCAGTATCCATGGTGGGCAGAGCACAGATAGCTCTTCACGTAGCTTGTGCTCAACTTTAAACAAACGATTTCTAATATATAAAAAAGCCAGTGCATTTTGGTAAGAATATGTTTCATGTCATGTCGCCTAGCAACAAAAGTATAACCGAATATTGTTATTAGTCTGTGTATTGAAAGGATAAAATGAAATACATGAACAAAACTGTTTTTTTTGTTACCTTAGTTCATTGGAAGTTGAATATTTTATTAAAAATGTTTATGATCAGAAATGATTTAAGTTTAAATTGGATCGATATGTTTTACTTTTGGAAAAATTTTATGCAGTTGGCTCTCGGCAAGGTCATGGCACGTAGCTTTTATTTAGGCTAATTTACTAATTTTGTTAAATCTTACAAACATTCATTACACTAACAAGGCTTTACAGCTCCCTTTCACATCTGTAATAAAATTAGAAAATAATCATGCAGGAGAGTGCTGGGAAAAATTGAAAATATATATTCTAGACTACTTTTAAAGAACACTGGAAGGTAAATTAAACATGAAACATCAAAAGTTTAGTAATCTTCATATCAGTACAACATAAACTCAGTAGAAGTACTTGAGTTCAGCAAATAGCTAATGTTTTGTGTGTCCTTCCCTCTGGTTTTAATAACTGTAAACAGTCTTTCAAGCATTGGTGCAACATATTTAATTTTACTCCAAATACCTCTAATACACTCCCATAAAGTTTTGTTGGAAGTAACTTTTAATTTGTCAAGTTTTTGATCTAAGAAATCCAAGATCTACTCAAATGGGATAAAACATGGGCTCTGTGGGAACCACTGCATTATTTAAATTACTACAGTAACTTATTACCTAAGTAAATTTGTATGAGATTTGATGTCATTACCTTCTTTCCTCTTGACAGTAGACTTGCAAGTCTATTAATACACAAACCATTGGGTATACCATGATCAGTCAGTATCTGATGGTATTCTTGCTAGTTAGTTATTCTGTTATCTAAGTAGATAAACACTCCCAAACCATTACACTGCCTACTCCATTCTTCATGGTAGGTGCTATGAGGTAAGTATTTTTCATCTTTCTTCCACCAGATGTACAACCTATGCTTCAAACCAAATATTTCAAACTTGGTCTCATCTGTTCATAACACCCTTTTCCAGTCATCAACAGTATTTGTACTTTTTAGGAAATTTTAGTCTCTTGACAATTTTTGAAGATGAAAGCGAATATTTTTTAACTGCTATGCAACCAAATATTCGGTTATTGTTAAGTCTTCTTGATACAATAGATTTGAATAATTTTCTGTTATTTGGTACATGGTTGTTTATTTCATACTTGAGATCAGTACCAGTCTTCGTTCTGTCCTAAAGGTTACATAAACAAACATATTTAGCATCAGTATCATTGAGTTCATGTGTTCTAACTGCTCCTTTCCCATTTTCAAATTTACGTGTCATGGTCTCACAAACTAGGGTTCACATGACAGGGTTTGGCAAGCATTTCAAGTATGCAGCAATTTTTCAGAAAGTCCAACCAGCATAATGAAAAGCTCTAAGTGAACATTATGCTTTACTGACAATTCCCTACCCTTTTCTTGACCATGACATGACAATGAAACTTAATACATAGTGTACAACACTGTTTTTATCAAGTGTTATTAAATTAATTTCTTATAGCATATATCAGTACCATATTCTAGCTTCTTTCTACATAGTTAAGACACTGCATGGGGTACCGTGGCATTTATTTAAGACCATATATTTGATCAGTTTGTCCATTCAACTGCAACCCTTATCACATATACTTGGTACAAGTGTATGGTAATTCTAAAGAATGATACGTATTCTCACCCTGACTCATTCAGTTGTCAACATGGACAGAGAAACATTACCATAATGTTGAAATTTACATTCTGTAATGGCATGGTATAATTAGCCCCATAAAATGGAAAGAATACCAAAATATTCTCTTGTATACAGCACTGTACATCCACTTACTAATTCTCTTGTATACAGTACTGTACATCCACTTACTAATTCTCTTGTATACAGCACTGTACATCCACTTACTAATTCTCTTGTATACAGCACTGTACATCCACTTACTAATTCTCTTGTATACAGCACTGTACATCCACTTACTAATTCTCTTGTATACAGCACTGTACATCCACTTACTAATTCTCTTGTATACAGCACTGTACATCCACTTACTAATTCTCTTGTATACAGCACTGTACATCCACTTACTAATTCTCTTGTATACAGCACTGTACATCCACTTACTAATTCTCTTGTATACAGCACTGTACATCCACTTACTAATTCTCTTGTATACAGCACAGCACTGTACATCCACTTACTAATTCTCTTGTATACAGCACTGTACATCCACTTACTAATTCTCTTGTATACAGCACTGTACATCCACTTACTAATTCTCTTGTATACAGCACTGTACATCCACTTACTAATTCTCTTGTATACAGCACTGTACATCCACTTACTAATTCTCTTGTATACAGCACAGTACATCCACTTACTAATTCTCTTGTATACAGCACTGTACATCCACTTACTAATTCTCTTGTATACAGCACTGTACATCCACTTACTAATTCTCTTGTATACAGCACTGTACATCCACTTACTAATTCTCTTGTATACAGCACTGTACATCCACTTACTAATTCTCTTGTATACAGCACTGTACATCCACTTACTAATTCTCTTGTATACAGCACTGTACATCCACTTACTAATTCTCTTGTATACAGTACTGTACATCCACTTACTAACTCGATTGAAGCCGGATGCTTTGGCTAATTATTTATAAAACAAAATTCAATACAAGGTAATGACAATAGTTCTCAGACTACTTCAAATGTCATTAAAACAAAAACATGCCACACCAACATAAACAATGATATCTTTCTCACTCAAGAACCAAGTGAAATTCTTTTTAACAAAATGTCAGTAATAATTGTAACTTTAAATTAAGATCTAAACAAGATATAGTATATTAAAAGTATAAAAACTGAAACTAAACTCCAGTAGCCATGAAGAAAATAAACTCTATCTAATTACATTATTACCTAGTCCCGTCATGGCCAGGTTGTTAAGGCCCTAGACTCATAATCTGAGGGTCGCGGGTTCAACTCCCCGTCACACCAAACAGCTCATCCTTTCAACTGTGGGGGCATTATAATGTTATGGTCAATCCCATTATTTGTTGGTAAAAGAGTTGGCAGTAGGTGATCATGTTTAGCTGCTTTCCCTCTAATCTAACACTGCTGAACTGGAAATGGCTAGCTTTGTGTGAAATTTAAAATAAACCAAGAATGGAGTCAACAGACAGGATGGGGGGTTTTAGTAAGGCACAAGACAAGCAAGTTACTTAAAAGCTCTGAAAGGTACAGGAAACTTTTATGCAAGGCTCTACGGACCTCAACTTAGACTGAGATATCTTGGATTACCTAGGAGATACAGCACAAACTAATCTCCAACAAAAAAAGGAACAACTAAACTACAAAAGACAAACTCAGACTTCACCTTGTCAGCAAAGGTGCGAGTCACTATATCTAACGCAATGTTGGCTACTACAAAAGATAGCAATGACATGACGTCTAAGGAACAAGCTCATATATACACGTATTTAATATAGTATGATTTATTCAAACTTCAACAACTAGCCCTAATATACTTATATTTAATATAGTATGAATTGTTCAAACTTCAACAACTAGCCCTAATATACTTATATTTAATATAGTATGAATTGTTCAAACTTCAACAACTAGCCCTAATATACTTATATTTAATATAGTATGAATTGTTCAAACTTCAACAACTAGCCCTAATATACTTATATTTAATATAGTATGAATTGTTCAAACTTCAACAGTTAGCCCTAATATACTTATATTTAATATAGTATGAATTATTCAAACTTCAACAACTAGCCCTAATATACTTATATTTAATATAGTATGAATTGTTCAAACTTCAACAGTTAGCCCTAATATACTTATATTTAATATAGTATGAATTGTTCAAACTTCAACAACTAGCCCTAATATACTTATATTTAATATAGTATGAATTGTTCAAACTTCAACAAATAGCCCTAATATACTTATATTTAATATAGTATGAATTGTTCAAACTTCAACAGTTAGCCCTAATATACATGTATTTAATATAGTATGAATTGTTCAAACTTCAACAACTAGCCCTAATATACTTATATTTAATATAGTATGAATTGTTCAAACTTCAACAACTAGCCCTAATATACTTATATTTAATATAGTATGAATTGTTCAAACTTCAACAACTAGCCCTAATATACTTATATTTAATATAGTATGAATTGTTCAAACTTCAACAGTTAGCCCTAATATACATGTATTTAATATAGTATGAATTGTTCAAACTCCAACTAGTTAGATATTTCAGTTTCTACATTTATAAATAACACAGCAGAATCTACAGATCCTTTGAAACCCAGAAAACAAATAATTTATAGACCATAATTGCACAGAAAATCTTTATTTTAAAATATACTTGACTATAAAAACAAATTTACATGAATGAAGAAATAATATCTTCATAAAACACCAACATTCAAACAAATATTCAAATAGACAATTTCGTTTTTAACTTACAACTTAACTCACTCTCAAAATGGTTTTGCACTATTTTATTATGTAAACAAACTTTACAACTAAGTAGTAAACACTACATTAAATATTTGGTGCACAGTAGCTACACTTCACCATACAATATATCATAGTGAATATTAGTGCAACAAGGTCTGAAAATAATGTCAAAGAATTTGATACATGGAATAAAACATCTGTAAAAGATAAGTACAGCTTGAGTATCACAATTCAGCAATGGAATGTAAAGAAGTGCAGCACATTATGACAGATATAAAGTTATTATATAACGTTTCCCTTGATCCTGAAACACTATCAGAATATAAGGTGAGCACTTTTGACACTAATTATTAAAATGAATGATGTTGTGTTTAAATAAAACTTAAAGATGTGTTTCTATTTGTGACCACTGTCTACTTGATAACGCTCTCAAGTTAGTATCTATTTGTGACCACTGTCTACTTGATAATGCTCTCAAGTTAGCAAGTTCAAAAATTTAGTTTTAGCAGTTGAAGTGTAAACAGGTTATTACACTTTAAAATAATCATTTATTAGCTGATTTAGTAAAGTATTCTCTGCATGCGAGATTTTGCAATTTTATATTTGGTTCAGAATGATGTCCTGACCATTCAACAGTGAATGGCACCCACTGTTTGGTTCAGAATGATGTCATGACCATTCAACAGTGAATGGCACCCACTGTAGATTTATAGTTGGAGGAACATGTCACAGTTCTTTCCAAAGTAGGATATAGATAAAACACGTTAAATAAGTTATGGCAAGAGGAAATACCACTCAGAGAAGGAAGTGTTTAGTATTCCCTACAAAAGTTGGAAAAATTCCAGAGCAGTGCATTTAAAACAACATAAATATAATAAGTACTTACATCCTAGAGCAACACTCTCATCCATAAAATGAATGCCACTGTTACTAAACAGGATGATTCAACTCATAGAGCCATTAAAAGAAGCTAGATATATCTCTTGGCAATGCCAACAAGATACTAAACATATGTTTGAAGTTTTTCCATCAGAATGTTGACCAAAAAACTGGTACCACAGACAGCCCATCTGACCAATTGTCTGTCAAGTCCAGCAGTACAGCTCCAATTAACTTTGATTTGCTTAAGCCTATTATTTGTAAGAAAAAAAAATGTGCAACTAATGTTGTTAGCCTGTGGAATGTTTTCAAACACATACAGTTTAAGACTGACCTCTCTGTCCTTCACAAAACTTTTGTAGGAACTGCAGGTAACACAATAAATAATAATGGAAAGTGTTGCAAAGGTTAAAATACACCTGAAAATAATTAACTCTGTGTAATACATCTTTTTTATTAGCTTATACTTGTTAACTTTAACAAGTTTTTATTTGATTCACATAAATAATTTTTTATGAATAATCTTAAATTACATCAATTTACACTTTCCAGTGATTATACCCTAGTTATTTTACAATAAATTATTTAAAATATACTTAAGCAAACCTTCACTGATCACTTATAATCATTAAATGTTTTCTATTACAAAGTTTCATTCTTGTACTTAGGTATGGTGTACAATGAAAAACATGGTTCTATCAAACCCATTTTAATAAAGATTCACACATTTTTTAACTTCTTCCATCTCTACTAAAATAGCAACAGTTACTTTGTACAGTGTCACATTTTGTCAAAAATGATCTTACTTCACTTCTATATTAACAAAAAATGTTTAAAAGTAATAAATATTAAATATGACAATTATTCACCAAAAATTCCAAATCTTCAAAACTCCTGTGTTACCACATTATTACTTTATGTACACAACATATGTAATGCCAATCCTGTATAGTTTATGTACACACCATGTCCAATACCAATCCTGTATGGATTATGTACACACCATGTCTCATACCAATCCTGTATAGTTTATGTATACACAATGCCCAATACCAATCCTGTATAGTTTATGTATACACAATGCCCAATACCAATCCTGTATAGTTTATGTATACACCACGTCCAATACCAATCCTGCATAGTTACTTCAATATAGTTTATTTACACACCATGTCTAATACTAATCCTGTACAGTTACTTCAGTATAGTTTATAAACACACCACGTCCAATACCAATCCTGTATAGTTACTTCAGTATAGTTTATAAACACACCATATCTAATACTAATCCTGTATAGTTACTTCAGTATAGTTTATAAACACACCATGTCTAATACTAATCCTGTATAGTTACTTCAGTATAGTTTATAAACACACCATGTCTAATATCAATCCTGTATAGTTACTTCAGTATAGTTTATAAATACACCATGTCTAATACTAATCCTGTATAGTTACTTCAGTATAGTTTATAAACACACCACGTCCAATACCAATCCTGCATAGTTACTTCAATATAGTTTATTTACACACCATGTCTAATACTAATCCTGTACAGTTACTTCAGTATAGTTTATAAACACACCACGTCCAATACCAATCCTGTATAGTTACTTCAGTATAGTTTATAAACACACCATATCTAATACTAATCCTGTATAGTTACTTCAGTATAGTTTATAAACACACCATGTCTAATACTAATCCTGTATAGTTACTTCAGTATAGTTTATAAACACACCATGTCTAATATCAATCCTGTATAGTTACTTCAGTATAGTTTATAAATACACCATGTCTAATACTAATCCTGTATAGTTACTTCAGTATAGTTTATAAACACACCATGTCTAATATCAATCCTGTATAGTTACTTCAGTATAGTTTATAAACACACCATGTCTAATACTAATCCTGTATAGTTACTTCAGTATAGTTTATAAACACACCATGTCTAATACTAATCCTGTATAGTTACTTCAGTATAGTTTATAAACACACCATGTCTAATACTAATCCTGTATAGTTACTTCAGGATAATTTATGTACACACCATGTCCAATGAAGAGAGGTGTATTATTATAGGTAAGACCATATTAAATCCTACATCTGTTCTGACACCTGTTTGAGCATGTTAAACAGCAGTATGTTTTTCACAAGAATCCCATGATGGCGTGCTTACTATCTGAGGACATTCTGGAGAATATAAACATCTCACACAAAGTTTAACCACATTTATATCTGATGATTAAGAGAAAGTAGGCCAGTTCATTTTCTTTCAACCAAAGATAAACTAATAAATTATCAAAGTTATATCTGAATAAATGTTTTTCAACATTCTTTTATAAAGTTGCTGAAAATAAAACTAACAAAAACCAAACTATTAGATAAGGCACAGAGTTAGTTAAGAATTAATTTTAAGTTTGGAAAAAATTGAGTGAAAAAGAGTTAATATTAGTTTTGTCACCATCACGTTTAGTTTATAATAAGTAACCTGTTAATAAAAAAGCTTTATGTTATTATTAATAGTTCCCCTCTGTTTCTCTAGAATTATGACAAAAGGTAATAATTTTTCATACAGATAAATTTAATGCAAAATCTATTTTCTTTGCTGGATTATATTAAATATAGTAATTGTTATAAATCAGCTACTTAATTATGGTGATTAGCACATTACTGACTTCTTCACACAATATTCTGAACATGCCCATAACAGTCTTCATACATAAAAGACATGCAAATTATAAATAGTACACATCCAATAAATATGTTATTAAACACTATAAAGAAAAGCTTTCATCAAGTTATTTCTTGAGAAACAAAATACTTCTAGTTTTCAAAAACAATGGATTTTGAAGTAGATCACATTACAGGATCTTTTACCACTCAAAATTACAGACGACCTATTTAAGTTATGTAACATCTATAGTATAACACTTAGAATGACATCAAAATGTGTCTGATACTTCCATGTGTACTTGATATTTTATACATAAATAAAGATTAATCATCCACATATAGGATTTGAATCTAAAACTTTGAAAATTATTCAAGTTTCAGTTGTTGTGAACGTTTTCCAGAATATCCATACAAAATCGTGGCCATGATGACAACAAAAGTACCGGAAAGGAAATGGCTATGGAAATGAGATCAAAGAATATTTGAAACTAAAAAGAGATCAGGAAAATTCCTTTAGTTTCCATACAATAATTGAGCAATAAAAGTATTACAATATTTAGTTTAACCTCACTAGCTTTATCCTTTTCGTAATGGGTCAGGGTTCAAAGGCCATGACCTTGTATTCAAAATTCTATTGAACTACTATTTTATGAATTTATGTCACTAAGTTTGAAATCAAATTGTAGATTATAATTCAAACTTTAATATTATATGTGAGTAAATTTCTTAAATTAAAAGTAAATATTGAAAGAACACATTTAAATATAGATTTTAGTGAGTCATGGGATGTTGAATACAGCACGGTTTAAAATTAGATGTCTGCGATGTTAAAATACTAAGTCTGTAGCTCTGTACAAATTAGGAACTCAAATTACTAATATTGCCAAGCTAGAATATAAAATAAAAACCTCGTATCTCTTTATTTCGTGAGATATGGCTTAGGTACTGAATCAAACATGGTGGTCCCATTCAACTCTTCTCAGTTCTTAAAACATGAATGAACAATCAATCAACAACTTAGAATGTCTCCAGAGTGGTTTCTTTCAGCCATTTTGATCAGTAAAAATACTACCACATTCTTTCAATCCAAGATTTCAAAGTGGTAGGTTGTGTCTTCAGTCTGCTCAAAGTTTCATATTTTTTAAAGTCTAAAAACATCTGAGTTACAAAACTTAATAAATTATACTGAAATTCTATGGTATCAGTGTAGTTATTTATGATGTTCTGGTTATTCAAATGTATACAAAAAACGTTTTTGATATCCTCCACATGCAAAATTTTAAAAGGCTTAGCAACCTATGTCCAGCAGCAACTGAGTTCAAAGGTTGTAGTAAAAAAACATAATTGTTTGCTTTACTTCTTGATTTATTTATTTCTAAATAGTAATAATCAATATATATATGTGTAATAATTGAAATGTGACTGTTTATTACAAAATACTGGTCCACTAAAACACAGCCATGATGAGGAAGACTAAAGGTAATTTATATAATACTGAATACGTAACATGACTGCATGTGCACCTCAACAATGCAAGCTATACGAGGGCTGTTCAAAAAAATAGGCGGACTGACGTCATAAAACAAAATGTACTTTATTTAGAAGTTACAGGTCTGGGACCCCTTCAAAGTACTCTCCTCCCCAACGCACACACTTATCCCAACGGTGTTTCCACTTGTTGAAACAGTCCTGGTATGCTTCTTTTGTAATGTCCTCCAGCTCCTTCGTCGCATTTGCCTTAATCTCGGGAATCGTCTCAAATCTTCTTCCTTTCAAGGGTCTTTTGAGTTTAGGGAACAAGAAAAAATTGCAAGGAGCAAGGTCAGGTGAGTAGGGGGAGGTGGGGAAGAACAGTGATCGAGTGTTTGGCCAAAAACTCACGAGTTCTGAGGCACAAATTTCGCAGCAACGCAGTGCATCTTCAATTTTTCGGTCAAAATCTCGTAACAAGATCCAACTGATATCCCACACTCTCCAGTAAGCTCCCTGACAGTCAGACGTCGATTTGCCCGCACCAGGGTATTGATTTTGTCGACGTATGGGTCGTCAGTTGACGTGGAAGGACGTCCAGGACGCTCATCATCTTCAATGGACTGTCGACCATCCTTAAAACATTCATGCCACTTGAAACATGCCGTACGCTTCATAGCAACATCCCCGTAAGCCGTGTTAAGCATAGCAAAAGTTTCAGTCACAGATTTTCCAAGTTTAACACAAAATTTCACAGCAAGTCGTTACTCCTTCAGGTCATTCATTCTCAAATCCGCCAAACGAAAAAATCGCACCTCACTTAAAACCGCGTAGCTAATACACAAATGAAGATATCTGCAATTGGAAAATGGCGTCGTAATCAGGTGATTTGTGCAAACCTAGCGACACCAAGCGGATTCCTCTGGAACCAACTGGAGCCGCGCAATTCAAACAGTCCGCGTATTTTTTGAACAGATCTCGTATAATGTTAGCTAGGCATAACTGGAAGGTTAAAATAATAATAAATGTATAACATTATAAGAATTAAGCTACTTAGACTAAACGTTTGTATTTTAATGTTATAATATGTAGTTATTCTAGCATGAGAAAAGCATAATTTATATTTATTTCTTGATTCTTTTATCACAGTTACAAGGTTGGTCAAATGACAGACCCCACAGAGTATAGAAAATAAAATATAGTCTTACTGAAAACTAACATTTGAAATGTATTTCGAAGGTTTCAGAGATTATTCAAATATTATTTGAGATTTTTTGAGAGGGAGAATTTTTTTAAATAACATCATTGTTCACTCGCACTAATAAATAAAACTCAATTTTCACAAACAAATCCTTAGTAAAATACTTCATTAAAAATCTGATTTTTTATAAACAAAGTAATTGTAATATTTATTAAAAGTCTAACAAACTTTATGAGTATGCACTCGCTGTATCAAATATTATGGGATAAATACTTAACATGTGCAAATGTGTAGACAAACTCATGTATTGTATACCAAGCCTGTTGTGAAAGAATTAATTGAAATGTATTGTTGTTTGTTACTTGGTGAATCGAAACTGTTTCATACACTGTTTTAATAGCAAATAGAATTAAGCATAAAAATATTTTTCTTAATTCTGTTAAAGAAGCTACACAAACTGTTTCAAGTTTTTTCTTTCATTGCAGCAGAAAATTAAAAAAACTAACTTTTGGTACAATTAATTACCATAAGAAAACACAAAGATAAATTGCAATGCTTTTATAATGCTTGATTTAATAACATAAAACACAAGTTTCTCTGTGGAACAGATAACATCATACTCAGTTTTAAGATGTCACTTGCTAAGTTATAAATTATTACATATAAGCATTCACGTTGCTAAGACCTGCAACAGAAATATCTAACTTGTTATCTAATGTAAAATAACATACAATTAGTTTATTTTGAGGCACATTGGGCTTATATATTCAGAGTAAAAAATATACGATCTGATGTTTTTGGCACAATGAAAGAGAATTTTTATTATTGGTTATATCCAATGAAACTAGTCAGTTACAACCAGTAATAAATATTATACCTTTTACTGGGAGAATAAACATCAGATTATTATTTGTAGGATTACTTAATCTTAACAGGATATACTTTTTTTTGTAGGATTACTTAACTTTGATAGGATATACTTTATTTGGAGGATTACTTAATCTTAATAGGATCTACTATTTTTGTAGGATTACTTAACTTTGATAGAATATACTTTTTTGTAGGATTACTTAATCTTAATAGGATCTATTTTTGTAGGATTACTTAACTTTGATAGGATAACTTTTTTGTAGGATTACTTAATCTTAATAGGATCTACTATTTTTGTAGGATTACTTAACTTTGATAGAATATACTTTTTTGTAGGATTACTTAATATTAATAGGATCTACTATTTTTGTAGGATTACTTAACTTTGATAGAATATACTTTTTTGTAGGATTACTTAATCTTAATAGGATCTACTATTTTTGTAGGATTACTAAACTTTGATAAGATATACTTTTTTGTAGGATTACTTAATCTTAATAGGATCTACTATTTTTGTAGGATTACTTAACTTTGATAGAATATACTTGTTTTTGTAGGATTACTTAATCTTAATAGGATCTACTTTTTTGTAGGATTACTTAATCTTAATAGGATCTACTATTTTTGTAGGATTACTTAACTTTGATAGAATATACTTTTTTTGTAGGATTACTTAATATTAATAGGATCTACTTTTTTTTGTAGGATTACTTAATCTTAATAGGAACTACTATTTTTGTAGGCTTACTTAATCTTAATAGGATCTACTTTTTTTGTAGGATTACTTAATCTTAATAGGATCTACTTTTTTTGTAGGATTACTTAATCTTAATAGGATCTACTTTTTTTGTAGGATTACTTAATCTTAATAGGATCTACTTTTTTGTAGGATTACTTAATCTTAATAGGATCTAATATTTTTGTAGGATTACTTAACTTTGACAGGATATACTTTATTTTAGGATTACTTAATCTTAATAGGATCTACTTTTTTGTAGGATTACTTAACTTTGACAGGATATACTTTTTTTTGTAGGATTATTTAATCTTAATAGGATCTACTTTTTTGTAGGATTACTTAATCTTAATAGGATCTACTATTTTTGTAGGATTACTTAACCTCAATGAAATCTTTTTGTAGGATTACTTTAACATGATCTACTTTTTTTGTAGGGTTATTTAATGTTAATAGGATCTGATTTTGATTTAGGATTACTAGGATTTACTTTTGCTGTTGGATTACTGAAAACTGTTAATCTACTTCAAGGGTAAAATCATTACACTTCTCAAACATAATTTTTCCTTTGTTTGCTGTGAAGCATAAAGCTACACAATGGGTTATCAGCTGTGCCCACTACAGGTATTTAACCCATAATTTCAGCATCATCAGACCTACAATTGATTAACTATGAGCAACAGTGTAATAAAATTACAGTGAAAAGTAATCCAGAGATCACTAGGTTTCATCCAATGTTAGTTTAGACAGTTGGTAGAATTGTATTTCGTTTCACTGAGACATTTCTACTGGTGCAGAACGTCTTTCAATTTTCTTTTCACAAGGATTTATTTTCAACAAAGCTATCAAGATCTTATGATAAAAATATGAAGTATGCAACTTGAACTGCCCATACAAATGGTTTAGTTACAGATCTAATCTTGCAAATCAACAATTTCAGATGCATTGCTCCACAATTACATGTACTATTATTTTGGGATAAATTTATTATGTATTATTTCAATTCTATGTTAATTTAATAGTGGTAGCAATATGTAAAATCCAGGTTTCATATTAATGTGAGGTTTCCCACTCTAATCAGAATTACAGAAATGAAACCTAACCATTTTTCACCTTGACTAAACAACAGTAATACACTTCATTAACTTTAACGTGAATTTATTCACAACTCTGAACTGTGATCTTTTCATTTCAAAAAACAGAAAGCAAGAAATAATTTAGAATCTGTGTGGTGGTATACAAACATTAACATGTATCTCATATTTTGTTGGTTTTTTATACATATTATTGTCTTGAAAATTTTCAGGTGTAGAATATTTTCACATGTGGCCAAACAAAAAACTCCAAAAGTTGCTTTTGTTATAGTTGTCACTGTTTTTTGTTATCCTCTTGGGGTAAAACCTGATCTACCCACACAAAGTATGGCTGTAATGATCTACATTGTACATGACTGCAGAGATCAATGCCCTCTGATGGTAGGTCACGTGATGCCTCAAGATTACAACCCTTTCCATGTTTGAAGGGAAATGACCAGTCGCTTAAGTAGCACAAGTGATATTCAGTATTTCTGATGTTATCAAGATGTCTAATGACCAGTCTGAATGACCAGTCACTTAAATAGCACATTAAGATTAGTCAGTCTGGTGTGAGATATAAATTTAGAGAGAAAACAGCTCAAATATAGTAAAATGGAATGTCCATCATTCAAAACAATTACATACACACTGTACTGTGTTTTAAATAAAGGCTGTTTATTGTGTTTCACAACTTGTCCAGTCACTATTTTCATTTCATGAAATTCAGAATTACTCTGCAATAAATATTCTCCAGTTATTCTGGAGAACAAGTTGTCTTGTTATGTAAGAAAAATTAGTTTCACCTTGAATACTGCAACTGTATACATTCAGTAGCTCAACATAACTTCAGTGAGATATTGTTCATACCAACACTTACATAATCATTTTAGAAGGAAACCAATTCTTACCTGTTTGGACTGAAATCTCCCAAAACAAAATATGAAAAAATGGTCGACAGTACAATTGATAACGATGTTGCAAATCCCTTTAAAATGTTGTCAGCATATTTGACGGCAGCAGATATCACTAAACCACCAAATGCCTAAAAGAAAAATAACAATGTGACCTCTCTTCCAGTTTTCAAAATACAGATATCTACAAGAGGTTTAAAAGAAATATACATCTGTAATCTTTATCAACTGCTCCCAACATGATATGGTTTCATCTTAGAAATCAAATATAAGTAACATCAATTTCAGTAGTTTTACAGTAAAGTAATACATACACTATGTATTATAATAATACATCTGTACTGAACATGTGCATACACTATGTATTATAATAATACATCTGTACTGAACATGTACATACACTATCTATTATAATAATACATAGTTTATCTGTACTGAACATGTACATACACTATCTATTATAATAATACATAGTTTATCTGTACTGAACATGTACATACACTATCTATTATAATAATACATAGTTTATCTGTACTGAACATGTGCATACACTATCTATTATAATAATACATAGTTTATCTGTACTGAACATGTACATACACTATCTATTATAATAATACATAGTTTATCTGTACTGAACATGTGCATACACTATCTCAGTGATGTAGACAAATTTATATGCAAAAACAACTCGTTTGGGTTGAGAAAATATTTTACGTAGAAGAGCGAACAACGTTTCGACCTTCTTCGGTCATCGTCAGGTTCACAAAGAAAGAAAGAGGTAACTGACCAGAAGCTGACCACATGTTTGGAAGGGGTTATGTAACTGAGTGTCAGAATGTAGAGGGCGGTATTAGATGTTTGAATATATAATTTTATTTATTTTATTATATTAATATAGGCATAAAGGCATTCCTTTATATTGGTTTATTTTGGGTTTAAGTTGTTGTATAAGTAAGTCTTCTTTAATTTTGCTTTTGTTTATGTTTGTTTCTTTATTTAGTATTTGGGTGTTTTCTATGGTTATGTTGTGTTTATTTGACTTGCAATGTTCGAAAACGTGTAGTGACTTTTTATGTTCTTTGAATCTGGTTTCCATTTTTCTACTTATTTTTCCAATATAGAAGTCGTGGCAGTTATCACATTGTATTTTATAAATAATGTTGGTGTGGTGTTTTTCAGTGTAGTTTTTACATAGTGTAGACCTCAGTTTTGTGCCTGGTTTTTGAATAAATTTGGTGTTTACTGGAATGTTGTGTTTTGTTACTAGTTTTTGCCAAATGTTGGTTATTTGTCTGCTGATGTTGGGAATATATGGTATGCAGCAGTATATGGTTTCGTGATTTTATGATTCGTGAGATATATTTACTTTTGTTAGTTGATTCTGCTTTTTGTCTAGATGTGTGCGTATAATGTTTTCTACGGTTTGTGGAGAAAACTTATTGATGTTGATGAAGTATTGTTTTATTTTGTCTAATTCATTATTAATTTTATCTGGTGAGCATAGTTTTATGGCTGTGCTTATTTGGTTTCTTAATATGTTGAGTTTTTGTTTTGTTTCTTGTGCTGAGTCCCAAGGAATGTATAATACAGTATGGGTGATTTTTCAGTTGATTTCTGTTTTGAATTGTGTGTCGGTTCTTGTAATTTTGAGGTTCAGAAATGATATTTGATTGCTTTCTTCCTGTTCACATGTGAACAGGTGGAGGGACCAGTACGAGGGAGAAATTAGAAGCATCCTTCAAAAGTGTCCAGAGGACATCCTCTAATTATATTTGGGAGACTGCACCACATCTGTACCAGATTTGGAAAAGGTATGACAGACCCAGGCAGAAAATTATGAGGAGCACAACACAACTGGAGAAAAAAATGGTTGGACAGTGATCCTAACCACAATATATTATAATTTCAATCTCCCTGATTAAAGGAATTTCAGTAAAATAAGGGATGTGCTCCAGAGTGTAGAGTGGTTAGAGCATGACAGACCGTGCACAGCAAGTCAACTGTGTAGAGAACTCAACTTACAGTACGACAAGCAGCACATCGTCAATAAGTCAACTACAATTCTGAGAACCAACACTGATGCAGAAACAGGAAAAATGATCATAATGTCTTCATCTCACCTCTCACCACAAAGTGAGATTCTAGTCAAAACATTGGACAGACCTCTGTAAAATAATGCATATTAACAAAAGAAAGAAAACTTAACCAGTCAGTTTCACAGAAGAGAGAAGGATGGCAACAGGTGGAAGACAGTATCTCATCAAAGAATAAATAGCTATTCAAAACAAATAACTGGAGATGGGCATACAAGGTGTAGTCATAGTGCTCCAAAGATGAAGTATCAACAATGGACAACAGGGTTGAAATTCAGAGTGAAGACACCAGAAATTGATTATGGAGAAAAGGAAGAAAAGGCCAATCAAACCACAAGTTGAATCCAATAGGTAAGAGAGAAAGTTAAATTCGTGAACAGAAATGTGGTGCAAGGGAACTAAAATATGGGAAATGGAGAGAAAAGAAAATGGTGGTAAGAATATTCTACACGAGTCTCAAAACTGTAGGTTAGTGAAATTAATCCAGAACTAAAAGAATGCTTTGAACTGAAACAGCTGAGAAAACCATGTCTGTACTAGTCAGGAAGGATAAATCAAAACTGTAGGTTAGTGAAATTAATCCAGAACTAAAAGAATGCTTTGAACTGAAACAGCTGAGAAAACCATGTTTGTACCAGTCAGGAAGGATAAATCAAAATGACCTGACACAAGATGGCATGGATGATCAAAATCACCAAGAGAAGAAAAAACAAAACCCAAGTTATAAACTGGATCTAATGTTGTATCAATGTATTGATAGCTGGACAGAATGGGTGGGAGTACCCCACAGGAAGTAGGGCCATTGAAAGTGTTTAGGATTAAGAGGCCACTCCTTGTTGAGAAAGGTTATCTGTAACAAAGACAAAAGTACCTGGAACACAATATGCCAGGAAATACATTTTGTGTGAGGGTTCAAAAATGGAGACCCACTGTCTATCACAACAGGAACAACAAGTGCACCCACAGCAAGTGATACAAGTCACCACTGTTAAATAGTCAGAATGAAAGTGAGCTAAAGCTCATTGGACTGCAGGAACTTCTAGGGTGTTAACATGGTAAGACTTTTTGTCCATAGACCATTGACCTATGTCCTCCTGATCAACTCACATACCCCCAACTTTGGAGATAACCATCAGTGAAGAAAAACAAATATGGAAGAGGGAGAGGAAAAGGTAAACCTTATGACATGAGGGATACGTTCAACTGTCAATACATATAGATATGACATGAGGAATATGTTCAACTGTCAATACATATAGATATGACATGAGGGATACATTCAACTGTCAATACATATAGATATGACATGAGGGATACATTCAACTGTCAATACATATACATATGAGGAGGAATATGTTCAACTGTCAATACATATACATATGACATGAGGGATACGTTCAACTGTCAATACATATAGATATGACATGAGGAATATGTTCAACTGTCAATACATATAGATATGACATGAGGAATATGTTCAACTGTCAATACATATAGATATGACATGAGGGATACATTCAACTGTCAATACATATAGATATGACATGAGGGATACATTCAACTGTCAATACATATACATATGAGGAGGAATATGTTCAACTGTCAATACATATACATATGACATGAGGGATACGTTCAACTGTCAATACATATAGATACGACATGAGGGATACGTTCAACTGTCAACACATATAGATACGACACGAGGGATACGTTCAACTGTCAATACATATAGAAACGAAATGAGGGATACGTTCAACTGTCAATACATATAGATATGACATGAGGGATCTGTTTAACTGTCAATACATGTAGATGAAAAGAGATGGAGGGAAAAGAAAAGAAAATTCAAAGGAACCTTAGCAAGAGACCATGGGTTATGCAGCATCTACTACAAATATGCCAGACCCAAAGGAAGAAGTGCTTCCTTGGAAGCCATATACCCCCAATGCATTAGAACCTCACTAGCAGTAAAATAGTGAACTGTAGTGAAGTAAAAAGCTCTATGTAATGCATTTAAATAAGAAAATGGATGGTCCTAACAGAGGTAGGTGAATAATAAAAAAAGACATTCCCAAATAGGTAGGATTGTTAGATAGGTGACAGGAAAAACTTATCCAACCATCCAAGCAGATGTCATGACTAACCTCATTCCAAAGGAGCTACCTGTGAAGCCAGACATTCGAGCAGTGGTGTGAGTACAATATAGACTATCTGACAAAATACATATGGATCCAAACAAGTCTGAAGGGCAAGACATGAACTGGTACTGAATCACATGTGAAAAACCAAGAATAGTATCCTGAAAAATAAGAACACAGAGTACGGACATTTTCAATCATACAGAAACTTCCCAGATGATTGTGATCAAAATAAGGAAGAACCAAGAACTGATTGATCCAGAACAGCATCAAGTGATGAATGGAAAGAACTGCACTCAAAGCTACACAAGGGCTATCTGTGCTAGCTGTCCCTAATCTAGCAGTGTAAGACTAGAGGGAAGGCAGCTAGTCATCACCACCTACCGCCAACTCTTGAACTACTCTTTTACCAATGAATAGTGGGATTGACCGTCACATTATAGCACCGCACGACTGAAAGTGCAAGCACGTTTGGTGCGACAGGGATTCAAACCTGCGTCCCTCAGATTATGAGTCGAACGTCTTAACCCACCTGGCCATCCCGGGCCGTAAAGAATTGGAAAATGCTGGACATTGAATATCAATGTCTTGGAATTAAACAAAAAGCAAGAAAAAAGTATAATATAGAATAGCAGACACACCCACAAAAAGTGAACTGTCCAGTAGAGAAAACAATCCAACTGTAAGTCGCTATTTGAAGTGGATGGTGAGCAAATGGTACAGGACAGTGTCCCATACCAGAATATCCAAAAAACAAAGTTACATGTTGAGGGAAAAACTAAAGGATGTATTCCAGGAAAATCCACTAGATATAGGTGGAATGTCCAAGAATAGAGGTGTAATGCAGATATTTCCTGTAGGAGATTTGATAGGGTAAGATGAAACTGGAAAATTAGACAACAGAGATTCTAAGTAGAAACCTGTCTGATGGTAAGTCAAACCAAAATGAACCAAACGTTGTGTACGGTAAATCATGGAAATACTCTCTCCTAAAATAGAGACAAAAACACTGAAACATGTCTGGAGAAAAAGGAGAAAATTATACCATGAAACACATCAAAAAATAAAAAAGGCTGATGCAGACCTTACAGATTAGCCAATAGAGGACTGGGAAGGCAAGCCATAATTAGTTGGAGAAAACCAACAAAAACTAGGTCATCCTAAACAGGTTCGATAAGAAGACAAGCAACACTGGAGAATGAAGGGTGGACACCAGCTGCAGGAGTCCACACAAACAGTGCTAGTATAAAGAAGTATAACAGATGAATATTAACAAAAACGAAACAGACATTAAATTGCAAAATTGTGTATTGACAACGTGTACAAGATGTGATGTACACAGTACAGATTACATAATTTACAATATACCAGATAATCCTTAAATAACAAACATGTTAAGCCTAACCAAATATTATAGAATGAAGAATTGAACTCTGACCCTGAACTTGACTGAGTATTCAGCAATCTAACCAAACTTATGTTATTGAACCCAAATAACTACAGTTAATAATATTAACAGTAAAATATTCAAAAAACCATACGAGTATAATGTCTTATATTTCCAAATTCAGCAGACCATATTTCAAAATGTGCGATGACCCAAATTTGAGTCAAGGTCCAAAAAAAATCAGCTCATTGAAAAATCAAACTCCTGATGAACTGAAAATGATAATTCCCCAGTCAAGGACTGCCACCTGAATGAAGCTTGAGTAACAAGGACTGCCACGTGAATGAAGCTTGAGTAACAAGGACTGCCACCTGAATGAAGCTTGAGTAACAAGGACAGCCACCTGAATGAAGCTTGAGTAACAAGGACTGCCACCTGAATGAAGCTTGAGTAACAAGGACTGCCACCTGAATGAAGCTTGAGTAACAAGGACTGCCACGTGAATGAAGCTTGAGTAACAAGGACTGCCACGTGAATGAAGCTTGAGTAACAAGGACTGCCACGTGAATGAAGCTTGAGTAACAAGGACTGCCACCTGAATGAAGCTTGAGTAACAAGGACTGCCACCTGAATGAAGCTTGAGTAACAAGGACTGCCACCTGAATGAAGCTTGAGTAACAAGAACTGCCACCTGAATGAAGCTTGAGTAACAAGGACTGCCACCTGAATGAAGCTTGAGGAAATGTGCTGGTAGAAGATATAACCTCAGAAGGTTAGAATTAGAATTCATAATGCAAGAAATAACCAAGCACAACTGTTGTTGATCTAGGTGTGCATATATTTTTTCCACGGCTTTTGGAGGAAATTTGTTGATGTTGACGAAGTGTTGTTTTATTTTGTCAATTTTATCTGGGAAGCATGGTTTTATCGCTGTGTTTATTTCCTTTCTTAATATGTTGAGTTTTTCTTTTGTTTCATGTGCTGACTCCCAGGGAATGTATAGTTCAGTATGGGTGATTTTTATATGGATTTCTGTTTATCAGTTCTTGTGATCTTGAGGTTGAAAAATGCTATTAGGTTAGTTTTTGTCCTATTTACAAGTGAACTTAATATTGGGGCATATAGAGTTAACGTGGTTGAGAAAAATAACTGTGTTCTGTAATGGGTTTTTTGTCACCATGGAAAATAATTAGTTAATTCAGTGTTAGTAGAATAGTCTTGTGCAAATCTGTAGGGAGAAACCCAGGAATAGTTTTAATTATTACAGGTTTTGTACTACATTGTGTACAATAGATTTTTATATACAACAGTTTAGGATTAATGAATAGCTAACTGTTCAATCAGAAGATGTCAATCATGTAAAACAAAGAGTGATTTCTAAATTGTTTAGAAAAAATCCAAAACATGTGAAACTAGGAGAATTAGTCTCATGTGAGATTAATCAATTAGCAAGTCCACTAATCACCCAAATTACACTCAGCTCTGTTCTTTGGTCAAAATTAACTTTAATTATTACTTACTTTTAGCTTTGTAACAACACATTCTATCATAATATTTAAATTGAGAAGCTAATAATAAACTAATATAGAATCTATTTTTTCTCTCGTTTAACATAACTTCAATTTAACTAGCCTCACCTGAAGAAGTACAACCATCCAAGTGATATAATTGTAACCTTGGAAAAACCCTCCTTCAACAAGAGGTTTCAGATCACTTACAAATACTGCTGCTACTCCAAGAAGACAAGAGAAAATAGCTATAAAAAATACACTGAATCTTTGGATCAGATCTGACAAAAAACCTCTCTTACATATAAACAACCACTAAAGCCTGGAAGACAAAATAAAAACATTGTATCTTCTAACCAGTCACTATGAGATATTTATAATAGTTCATTTTAACTACATTCAATATCTTCACATTTATATATAACTTTAATGTTGAATGTTTTACATGTACAATATGTAATTTAAGTAGCATAATGAAAATTGATCTGATGTTGGTTCTGACACACTAAATACATGTACCAATGTCACGGTAGGCATTCTGATGTATTTGCTCTTTCAATTAAGATGTAACACAAAAACCTTTTTGCAGTTTAACACCACAAAGTATTAAAATCAAACAAGTATCTCTCTGTATCTCCTCATAATTTCAAGAACACTTCTGATTTCTGGTTAGAGTCTCAAGATTGAAATGTTAATGGAAGTAACAGATCTGGAAACGTTTTGATCAGTAGATATAGAAGAATGATACAACTAATGTTATAAGAGTAACAGTGTATTTACTTACAAGTGTATCAATATGTTTTATACATTCTCATCAATATAGAACTTTAGTTCCAACAACAGATTTATTTTAATCAAACTTGAATTCAACACTTGTTAATTAACGAACTATTCACGTGTGTCCTGGATCAGTGGTTTACGAACATTTCACTAGGATTACATAAACATTCTGGAAGTATAAAAAAGAACCTTTGAAAAACATTAAAAAAGAAAATAAACCCTCTGCCTCTATACTGGAGCTCAGTCTCAGAGAGATACCAGTGTAGTCCACTAGCTGGTATTTAATGTTCGCTTGTGGTTTGCCTTTTTTTTTACTAATACATACCATTATTTTCATTAAACAAATGATATGCAAGAGGGAGATATGGTAAAACATTGTGAAATACTATTTGACAAAACTGTTTTATTTTTATTTATACATATATGAATCACTTATGATCAGGGTTACTTATAAATGTGCTGTAATTAATTATTGTAAAGTTAACGTACAGGGCATTGGATCCAGTCAAATAAATCAATTAAAAAGGCTTGCTTTCCTGAATCCAAAACTGTAATTAGATCTCAGATTGGTCAAGTGAAAACAGAGCTATGAGCTGAATGCTTCATCTTGAAAAAACCCTCAGAGACATTCTATGATCTGCTGACAACACTGTCCACTGATGACAGAAAGGAACATGTAGAAGAAAATGTACTGAAAGTCAGGTATCAGTAATCAAAGATGCAGGCTCTCATATCTTTGGGTTTAAATTAAGATAAAAAAACATATAAAGTTTGGACTGATGAAAGTAAATTCCCCATAAATATCACTAACATCCAAATGTCATGCATTCCAAACAAGATATTATGATAACATTAAAACGATATTTTAGGGAAATGTCGATGAAGTAAAAGTTCTAGCCCTCTGAACCTTGTATAATGCCTCCTACTTATGTCATTATACTGTTGAATTGCATTACTTGTGAGCTACTCTGAGTTGTGTGTGTGCCTTGTGGATTTTTTTTTTATTATATTATTATTTATTTTACCTAATCTAGCCTTAACTAACCTAAAATAAAGCACTTACCCTGGTCTTGTTTCTGTTATTCACCATCAATGACATTTAACCCTAATTATTATAATAATGGTAGTAATGCACTAATTAATTTTTATTTAATTAAATAATCCACCAAAGAACATGCAATAATAATATATAAAAAGCAAATAATGTCTTATAACTATTACAATTTTCATGGTATTGTAATTTGGAGACAAGAGCTGCCACAAATTCATCTAAACTGATGTGTTTCCTGTGGAAATGAAGTTCATACTGAAAGTGAAACTGACAATTCTTGGTACAGAAAACATAACACAGTACATTATTTAGCAGATAAATATCTTGGCTTTTTGTTGATTATAAATAATACAGTATTAAACAAATGCTGAAAAACAAAGTGAAAAGCAGGTGTGGCAAGAGGGGTCTGATATTCTATTTGATAACTCTGTAACTGAGTAAGATTAAGGGCTATGAAAATTATGCTTTGCCTCAGTGACAACATTATTATTTTTATTATTATGAGTAACTTAAGTTTCACACTTATTGAAGGAGAGATGAATACATTAGATAAAAGGGTATGCCAAGACTTAGAGAGAAAAACATTTCACATTTCTAACACTAGGGAAAATTCAAGATTTTCTTAAACACTGCCTCATAAAGTTAATAATTTAATATTTATACACTATTAAAATATGGGTTTATAACTATTATTTTATGCTATAGTAATTGGTATAAAATTAAATTTTGAATGAAAATCACTAAACTTTTGTGACATATGCCCCGTAAAGGAGGATACCCATGCAGAGAGGGTTAATTCTACTAATATGCTGTGTTTTTCTACATAGTAAATAAACAATTCCTTCAAATTTATTTTGTTTCTTTTTACACTTAGTGATGTGCAATTTCAAAAAAAACCATAAAAATCATACAATAAGATTCAATACATAAACTCTGCAATCAGTTTTACACTAAAAATCACTGGAACTTCAAATGTTATAAGTAAAAATATGATTTAACTTTCCACTATACTGGTTTTTTTTTTAGAATTATAAAAAAATAAAAGTTCGAACCAAGTTATTTTGTTTTTGCTAATAAGGCCAGATGAAACCTGAAAAAAACTAAATATATATATGTACAGTTTTTCAAAGAACCACCTAATGATTTAACAAATTCAAGCATTCCAAGATGGATACAAGTAATATGTATAACAGACAAGCATTTCCAAGCATAAAGAAATAGTGACACTACAAAACTATGTATAAAAAACAGTATTAATTAACTGTAGTTTTTTTTTTTGGTTTTGCAGAATATTTCAGTTTAGCTAACAATTATACAGAAATCCAAATGTGGTAAAACAACTTAAGTTCTAATTATCAACTATAAATTAGTGCAGTTATATACTGAAATGTTGAGATTTACATCCAAGTTAGGCTTACCTAATTTACATCCAAGTTAGGCTTACCTAATTGAAAGTTTCTGATCCAGAGGGATTGAGGCGTTTCTTTAACAAGTTTTTCAAAATAAACTCCACTAAAACCACTGGAAAGACATGCAGCCAAAACTGCTAAAAGTCCAATAAATTGGGACGTCATGTCATGGTCTACGTTTGTTGAGCTGCTGGCTTCTTCTGGCCACTAGACAAAAAATTGTCTTTGTAAAATGAGAGATTTAAACAGAAATGAATACTTCATGTAATCAATAAAACATAAACATGGACAAGTATGTCCACAAGTATAGATCATATTATACATAGCACTCTAATAACTCCACTGTAGGGGGGTAAAGGAATCCTCATGCTCAATACTCCTCAATGTATATACCAAAAGAGACAGACACAATGGAAGCAGGGAGGTATGGTAGATGGTTGTCTAAGTATTTATACAAAATACATTTTTAGTTAAAGAAAACGTGAACTGCAGAACATGTTTCTCGGCTCTTCACAGAACTGCTGGAATCTCACATTAATTAGATAGTGGAAGGACCAGTATTGAGAAATTAATTAAAAACAAAAGCTTGTTTCTGAACAAATAGTACAAAAAAAAACAAAAAAAAACTCTTGAAATGTGTCTCCACTGTGGGGAGGGAGAGACTAAGAACATTGCTCGGTGAGAGATGACATCCATCTCAAGGAAAATAATACTCTTAACTCAAGAGAAGTGGTAGAAAAGAATGCAGAAAGGTTCTGTTAACTCTCTTGCTACAATGTCAGTCATATAACACTTGTTCTGTAGTCCTTGTGGTTTTGATACTTTAGATTTTAATATATATAGGGTATTAAAAGGAGTAATCTAGATTTTGTTTTGGTGGTTACGAGATTGGTCAAATTTACCAACCTTTTACAAAGTTAGGGTATAGTAAAGAACAAAAATATAGTCTACTGAAAAAAACATTTGAAATTTATTTAGATCTTATAGATTATAAAAATAAATTTGAGAAATATTTGAGACAAAGAATACTCTTTTAAATCTCAACTTGAAAATTGCTTTGCACTCAGCAATTTTTCAAATTTATTTGTCTAATCTATAAGATCTAAATAAATTTCAAATGTTTTTTCAACATACTTTGTTTTTTTGTTATTTTCTCTATCCTAACTTTATGAAAGGTTGGTAAATTTGACCAATCTTGTAACTACCAAAACAAAATCTGAATTACTTTTTTTATAGAATGACTTAAATTGTAATACTCATATATACTGATATTACAATGACATTCATTTATAATTAAATGTTATTGTTTTATTGTTCTACTATTGTCTAATTACATTTTGCACCATTATAAGTTGTAAGTCACTTGGCAAAGATGTAATTTAAGTCATGCTATCAAACTGCATTACATACAAGCTAGTTACAAGCATATCTTGTGAAAAACTTTTATATTATTATTATTTAAGTTAGCAGCATGAAATTTTCCTATTTTTACATTTTAGTTACTTTTATAATAATAAATAAATAATACACAAAAAAACAAAGTACTTACCTTTTTTGCTGTCTTTGACACTTAACCTTAATTTTTTTTATTGATGGTATTACTACAGTAAATAATGTTTTATTTGATTAAATAATGTACCACAAGATAAATAAAAATAATGAACAAAAAGCAAACAATATCCCATAACTATCAAAATTTTTCTGGCTTCCTAACTGCATGACAAGAGCTGTTAAAACTTCATTTAAGCTTGCCAATATATTTTTCATGGGAATATAGCTTAAACTGACAGTGAAATTGACAATCCTCTCTACAGAAAACAATGTAATATAATAAGTCATTTGATATATTAAAACCTTGTCTTTCTATTAGTTATAAATAATATAGTATTGAATGTCAGAAAGAACCATTAGTAATTTCCAAAAAACAAGATGTGACAGGTAGGTATGGTAAAAGGGGTCAGATTGTCTATTTCATGGCTCTATAACCAAGCATACTTAAAGGGTATGAAAATTATGCTTTGTCTGAGTGATAACATTATAATGAGTTGTTTAAGTTTTGTATTTCTTAGAAAGATGGTATATAAAAGAGGAGGGGTGCCTACAGAGCAAATTTCACAATTCTCACACCAGGTGAAATTCTACATTTTTTTTATATTATCTTATAAAAGAAAGAATTTAAAACTTAAAATATACTCTTAAAAATATGAAACATTAGCTGTGTTTTATGTTATATTCATTGGTATACCATGAAAAAGTAGTTTAATTACATTTTGAACATAACCTTGTAACATGCACAGAAACAGGTGTTCATGGTGAGAGGATTAATTGAACCTCCTGAGGGATGTTAGTGTCGCAAATACGGGAGGAATGTGAAGGCTGCTGAACCTACCTGCATATCTCAGGGGGTTGGCAGCACTTAAAAAATAGTTATATGGTACACTTACAAGAATATGATGGTATGAATCATCCAAGACCCGAGTTTCAGGACTGCCAACAGAAGTAGTAGTAGAAATGACAATTTAGTTAGTCCAAAAGGGAAAATAAAAACCCCTCAAAAGATAGGGTGGATTCAAGACAGCAACATGGAAGAAGTCATAGAAATGAATATGTATATGGACCAATCTGACCCAAAGGTACTATTCACAAAAGCCACAAGACCTGAGACTAGTCACCAAAAAAGGGTAAGTTTAGTGAGTCAACAAATGCATCAATAAGAGAACTGTCAAAGTGGGAGAAGTCCTGAGCTACCAGAAACCACTAAAGAGGATGCATATGGAGACGTCCAGAAGACGAAGTGACTGTAGAGGCTGGGATTCCTGAAAGAGACAGATCATCACATGGAGGAAGAAGTGATGTCATGAGAGCTTTGAAAACCAGAAGTTCCATATCTCAGAAATATTAAACCCAGGAAAACAAAATTATAAAGACTCTTCAATGAATAAAATACTGAGATTGCAATCAAGCTGAGAAGTACAACCAGCCAACCAACCAAGCAGAGTCTAGAAGGAGAAAAAAAGGCTATAGCACATGATGCCTCCAAAGATTGGGTTAGGAGATGTCATAACAAGGTTGAAATGCAAACATAATAAATGCACCCTCGGTGTGAAAGCATGCAGGGCATAGTCTAAAGGTGGGCGAAGTGAAAGAACCAAGAACCAAACTCCCACATGACCAAGCCAAGGATTAGTTAGAAAAACAACTGATTTCTGAGCCCTGTGATAGCTGGTCTGATGGAATATTGGACACATGGAAAGGGTCACAGGATTAGAACTCCCAAACACTTCTGTATCCGAGTGATGGAAATCCTAGGAAAAAAAAAAATCAAGTAACTGGGCAACTGTTGCAGTATAAAGAAGCTGTTGTGGTTTTGATGCAGAGTCTCAGAAGTAAAGGGTAGAGAGAAGAAGAAAAGGATGAAAACAAGCAAGTTAAGGGTAAGAGATGGTCAAAATAGGAAAAGAACAGAATAATGGCATTGGAGCTGAAAAAAAGATGAAAAATTCCAACTACAGAGAAAGGATCTGAAGTCTAGAGTCATAATTCACAATAAAAACACACAATTGGGCACTACAATATTGAAGAAAAGAATACATTTTGGGTGTACACAAAATGCTTTATAAAAGTATAGTGCAAGAAGGATGTGTTGCCTTCCTATTGGTGGAAGGCTATAGTCTAATGTTGATTATGTCATTGACTCGTGCAGTGCGCATCATTACATGTATAGATGGAATTTTGTTCCAAGTCTTTGCATATGCACAAAAAATTTAAAGAGCAGTGCAAGGATTAGCTATCTGTTCTGTAGAGAGGTTAGTAATGGTCAGAGCAGTGCAAGGATTAGCTCTCTGTTCTGTAAGAGGTTAGTAATGGTCAGAGCAGTGCAAGGATTAGCTATCTGTTCTGTAGAGAGGTAAGTTATGGTCAGAGCAGTTCAAGGATAAGCTATCTGTTCTGTAAAGAGGTTAGTTATGGTCAGAGCAGTGCAAGGATTAGCTATCTGTTCTGTAGAGAGGGAGAGGTAAGTTATGGTCAGAGCAGTTCAAGGATAAGCTATCTGTTCTGTAAAGAGGTTAGTTATGGTCAGAGCAGTGCAAGGATTAGCTACCTGTTCTATAGAGAGGTAAGTAATAGTCAGTATTTACAAATGTTGCTCTGAGATAAAGTTTAAAAAAGAAAGCATTAACTGTACTCCCATTTAAAAATTTAATTTTTTTTTTGTTAAACAGGAAGTTTCATTATGTATATAGATAGACACACACAATTAGTTTAAACATTAACTATTTCTTTGACACTACTTTGTTGACTGCAGCAGCCACCACATCCAGTTATAAACTGACAAATATTTATCAGTGTCGTATCACTTGACCCATCAAGCCAGGTTACATAAACTTCATTTTTACAGACATTAATCTTTGTCTAGATCAATTTACGTCAAACAATTTCTTTCAGCATATAATAAGTTCTTTTTTCTATGTTGTGTTATAACAATAAATTCATAATAAAGCAGCAGACATATCTGGTTCAGAGGGATGGGGGGGTCATAGCTGACCAACAGATCTTGAAAAAAGAAGTTTGACAGAATTCATAATATTAAATATCAGAAATCTTTCAGTTTCTAAAGTTAACATTTTCCTAATCCGAACATTTATTATTTCCAATACTCACAGAAAGGCTACTTAAAGAAAGTTGAAATGCCATTTTCACAGACAGTGGATTGACTGGAAGAATGACTAGAAGAAAGTCAAAATGCCATTGAAGAAAAAACAGCTAGATGATGAAGAAAATACATGATGAACACATGGGGAGTTTTGGATCTTGACAAGACAAATCCAGAAGACAGGATCCCATGACATTTATTTTGAATATAAAAATGATGCATCACTTAAGTTTAAATTTTAAAGTCTTCATTTAACTTAATGAATCTTGTACAGGGTGTTCAGAAAGTCACTGTGCACTTGTATATTTATTAACAGACATGTTTAAATATAGAATACAGGAGATAAATATGAATGGCAATTACAAACAATGTTGAAAGTGACCCCCGTTGACATCAATACAGACTTGGATCCTTCTTATTTTGTTTCTGAACACCACTATCAGTTGCTGGCTTGAAATAGACTGAATGAATGCTGTTATTGCTGCTTTCAAAACTGCACAGTGACTTTCTGAACACCCTGTACTTAGTCAAGATATTGCCTTGATAATGTACCTTAAAAATATGTCACAAAAGAGAAAGTAAATATATTTAACAAGGGATACACAACAGATGTTAGATAAAAAACAAACAAACTGAACTTAACAGAGAAGCATATATTCAATTTTACCTGAACAAGTGTAACTCCAGCCATTAAAAGCACTAGAGAGAACCACTGTTGTACTTCCAAGTGTTTATGTAACATGGTTACAGAAAATAGGGCAGTTGTCAAAATCTTCAACTGATATGTCACCTGTAACACAAACATAAATGAAAAAAGTCTTCATGAAGTCTAGAACTTATATGTCACCTGTAACACAAACATAAATAAAAAAAAGTCTTCATGAAGTCTAGAACTGATATGTCACCTGTAACACAAACATAAATGAAAAAAGTATTCATGAAGTCTAGAACTGATATGTCACCTGTAACACAAACATAAATGAAAAAAGTCTTCATGAAGTCTAGAACTGATATGTCACCTGTATCACAAACATAAATGAAAAAAGTCTTCATGAAGTCTAGAACTGATATGTCACCTGTATCACAAACATAAATAAAAAAAAGTCTTCATGAAGTCTAGAACTGATATGTCACCTGTAACACAAACATAAATGAAAAAAAGTCTTCATGAAGTCTAGAACTGATATGTCACCTGTAACACAAACATAAATAAAAAAGTCTTCATGAAGTCTAGAACTGATATGACACCTGTAACACAAACATAAATAAAAAAGTCTTCATGAAGTCTAGAACTGATATGTCACCTGTAACACAAACATAAATAAAAAGTCTTCATGAAGTCTAGAACTGATATGTCACCTGTAACACAAAGATAAATGAAGTCTTCATAAAGTCTAGAACTGATATGTCACCTGTAACACAAACATATAACTCTCTTTATTCTCCATATAAATCACTCTTTTAGTAAATCCCTGTCATTTTCACTCTCATACACAAGGTTTTCAAAACAACTAATTTAAAAATTTTGTTTACTATTCTCATTTGGAATAATCTGACATTTATATCATTAACATCAAATATCGTTTGAATATTTTAAGTAAATGCCATTACTTCTTTAAAAAAAAATCTGGTTTGAATTTCGTGCAAAGCTATACAAGGGCTATCTCTGGTAGCCATCCCTAATTTAGCAGTGAAAGATTAGAAGACAGACTGTTCATCATCACCACCCACCGCCAACTCTTGGGATACTTTTTTACTAATGAATAGTGGGTTTAGTTTGTTTGTTTTGAATTTTGCACAAAGCTACATGAGGGCTATCTGCACCAGCCATCTTTAATTTTGCAGTGTAAGACTAGAGGGAAAGCAGCTAGTCATCACTATCCACTGCCAACCTTTGGGCTACTCTTTTACCAACAAATAGTGGGATTGACCATCACTTTATAATGCCCCTACAACTGAAAGGGTGAGCATGTTTTGTGTTATGGGGATTCGAACCCTAGACCCTCAGATTACAAGTTGAGTGCCTTATCAACCTGGCCATGAATAGTGGGACTGACCATCACATTATAACATCCCACACCTGAAGTGCTGAGCATGTTTAGTGGGATGATAATTTGAAGTCATGGCCTTCAGATTGCAAATCAAGTGCCCTAACCTCCTGACCACGCAGGATCCTTAAAAAAAAGAACAGTGTAGATGGTTTGTAAGTACACGACTGATAGGTTATCTTTATTTTGTGACAAGAAGTGAGTGAAACTGGAGTGAAAATGTACAATATTTGAAAATATTTTTAAAAAATCTGTCTTATACAAAACGTAACTTCTATAATAAAATCTACTGCAGGATAACTGGTTATGAACCAATATATATACACACAGTGTAGCTGTTACAAACCTGGTAAGTAGCAGCATCCAGTTTAGATAAAGCAAGAAATAAAAGATTATTCTGAACTGTGTATAATGCAGCCGGCACAAGTACTTTACAAGTGTCATAAGGTTTACTCCAGACTTCCAAGTGAAGCAGCTTTAGTAGCTGGTTTGCTGACCAGCCTGAATAGATGAAAATAAACACACATTCAGTACATTAGTACAAAAGCCAAATTGAAGAAAAAATAACATTAAAAAATAAAAAGAATTCAGTTTGATAGCATCATTGAAACCTGTTTACATTGTACATACCTCAATCTTCAAACAAATGTGTGTCATTATAAACTATATTAAACAGTTTGGATTGTGGATAACATACCTCAATCTTCAAACAAATGTGTGTCATTATAAACTATATTAAACAGTTTGGATTGTGGATAACATACCTCAATCTTCAAACAAATGTGTGTCATTATAAACTATATTAAACAGTTTGGATTGTGGATAACATAGCTCATTCTTCAAACAAATGTGTGTCATTATAAACTATATTAAACAGTTTGGATTGTGGATAACATACCTCAATCTTCAAACAAATGTGTGTCATTATAAACTATATTAAACAGTTTGGATTGTGGATAACATACCTCAATCTTCAAACAAATGTGTGTCATTATAAACTATATTAAACAGTTTGGATTGTGGATAACATACCTCAATCTTCAAACAAATGTGTGTCATTATAAACTATATTAAACAGTTTGGATTGTGGATAACATAGCTCATTCTTCAAACAAATGTGTGTCATTATAAACTATATTAAACAGTTTGGATTGTGGATAACATACCTCAGTCTTCAAACAAATGTGTGTCATTATAAACTATATTAAACAGTTTGGATTGTGGATAACATACCTCAATCTTCAAACAAATGTGTGTCATTATAAACTATATTAAACAGTTTGGATTGTGGATAACATACCTCATTCTTCAAACAAATGTGTGTCATTATAAACTATATTAAACAGTTTGGATTGTGGATAACATACCTCAATCTTCAAACAAATGTGTGTCATTATAAACTATATTAAACAGTTTGGATTGTGGATAACATACCTCATTCTTCAAACAAATGTGTGTCATTATAAACTATATTAAACAGTTTGGATTGTGGATAACATACCTCAATCTTCAAACAAATGTGTGTCATTATAAACTATATTAAACAGTTTGGATTGTGGATAACATACCTCATTCTTCAAACAAATGTGTGTCATTATAAACTATATTAAACAGTTTGGATTGTGGATAACATACCTCAATCTTCAAACAAATGTGTGTCATTATAAACTATATTAAACAGTTTGGATTGTGGATAACATACCTCAGTCTTCAAACAAATGTGTGTCATTATAAACTATATTAAACAGTTTGGATTGTGGATAACATACCTCATTCTTCAAACAAATGTGTGTCATTATAAACTATATTAAACAGTTTGGATTGTGGATAACATACCTCAGTCTTCAAACAAATGTGTGTCATTATAAACTATATTAAACAGTTTGGATTGTGGATAACATACCTCATTCTTCAAACAAATGTGTGTCATTATAAACTATATTAAACAGTTTGGATTGTGGATAACATAGCTCAATCTTCAAACAAATGTGTCATTATAAACTATATTAAACAGTTTGGATTGTGGATAACATACCTCAATCTTCAAACAAATGTGTGTCATTATAAACTATATTAAACAGTTTGGATTGTGGATAACATACCTCAATCTCAAACAAATGTGTGTCATTATAAACTATATTAAACAGTTTGGATTGTGGATAACATACCTCAATCTTCAAACAAATGTGTGTCATTATAAACTATATTAAACAGTTTGGATTGTGGATAACATACCTCATTCTTCAAACAAATGTGTGTCATTATAAACTATATTAAACAGTTTGGATTGTGGATAACATACCTCATTCTTCAAACAAATGTGTGTCATTATAAACTATATTAAACAGTTTGGATTGTGGATAACATAGCTCAATCTTCAAACAAATGTGTCATTATAAACTATATTAAACAGTTTGGATTGTGGATAACATACCTCAATCTTCAAACAAATGTGTGTCATTATAAACTATATTAAACAGTTTGGATTGTGGATAACATACCTCAGTCTTCAAACAAATGTGTGTCATTATAAACTATATTAAACAGTTTGGATTGTGGATAACATACCTCATTCTTCAAACAAATGTGTGTCATTATAAACTATATTAAACAGTTTGGATTGTGGATAACATACCTCAGTCTTCAAACAAATGTGTGTCATTATAAACTATATTAAACAGTTTGGATTGTGGATAACATAGCTCATTCTTCAAACAAATGTGTGTCATTATAAACTATATTAAACAGTTTGGATTGTGGATAACATACCTCAATCTTCAAACAAATGTGTGTCATTATAAACTATATTAAACAGTTTGGATTGTGGATAACATACCTCAATCTTCAAACAAATGTGTGTCATTATAAACTATATTAAACAGTTTGGATTGTGGATAACATAGCTCAGTCTTCAAACAAATGTGTGTCATTATAAACTATATTAAACAGTTTGGATTGTGGATAACATAGCTCATTCTTCAAACAAATGTGTGTCATTATAAACTATATTAAACAGTTTGGATTGTGGATAACATACCTCAATCTTCAAACAAATGTGTGTCATTATAAACTATATTAAACAGTTTGGATTGTGGATAACATACCTCAATCTTCAAACAAATGTGTGTCATTATAAACTATATTAAACAGTTTGGATTGTGGATAACATACCTCAATCTTCAAACAAATGTGTGTCATTATAAACTATATTAAACAGTTTGGATTGTGGATAACATACCTCAGTCTTCAAACAAATGTGTGTCATTATAAACTATATTAAACAGTTTGGATTGTGGATAACATAGCTCAATCTTCAAACAAATGTGTGTCATTATAAACTATATTAAACAGTTTAGATTGTGGATAACATAGCTCAATCTCAAACAAATGTGTGTCATTATAAACTATATTAAACAGTTTGGATTGTGGATAACATAGCTCAATCTCAAACAAATGTGTGTCATTATAAACTATATTAAACAGTTTAGATTGTGGATAACATAGCTCAATCTCAAACAAATGTGTGTCATTATAAACTATATTAAACAGTTTGGATTGTGGATAACATAGCTCAATCTTCAAACAAATGTGTGTCATTATAAACTATATTAAACAGTTTGGATTGTGGATAACATACCTCATTCTTCAAACAAATGTGTGTCATTATAAACTATATTAAACAGTTTGGATTGTGGATAACATACCTCATTCTTCAAACAAATGTGTGTCATTATAAACTATATTAAACAGTTTGGATTGTGGATAACATACCTCAATCTTCAAACAAATGTGTGTCATTATAAACTATATTAAACAGTTTGGATTGTGGATAACATAGCTCAGTCTTCAAACAAATGTGTGTCATTATAAACTATATTAAACAGTTTGGATTGTGGATAACATACCTCAATCTTCAAACAAATGTGTGTCATTATAAACTATATTAAACAGTTTGGATTGTGGATAACATACCTCAATCTTCAAACAAATGTGTGTCATAAACTATATTAAACAGTTTGGATTGTGGATAACATACCTCAATCTTCAAACAAATGTGTGTCATTATAAACTATATTAAACAGTTTGGATTGTGGATAACATACCTCAGTCTTCAAACAAATGTGTGTCATTATAAACTATATTAAACAGTTTGGATTGTGGATAACATACCTCATTCTTCAAACAAATGTGTGTCATTATAAACTATATTAAACAGTTTGGATTGTGGATAACATACCTCAGTCTTCAAACAAATGTGTGTCATTATAAACTATATTAAACAGTTTGGATTGTGGATAACATACCTCAATCTTCAAACAAATGTGTGTCATTATAAACTATATTAAACAGTTTGGATTGTGGATATTTATTTTGTTTATTTCTTTATTTTAGTGTAAAGTTACACACACACACACGAGCTGTGTTATGCCCACCATAGAGAATCAAACCTTGGATTTTAGCACTACAAGATAAACTTATCACTAAACCACCAAGGGCAACTTATTTTGTTAAACATATGTGATATACAATGTATGTAGGACAATATAATAAGTTGTGACATCAAACTAATTGAATCAAATATTTCAAATTAATAATAATTGAGTTTTTAAAGCATGTAACAGCAAACTATGATGTTCATATATGTATTTTTTTCTATAATTATCCTTTCATATGGAATAATTTATACTAGTTTTTCATATTTTTATACTGTTTCTTTATAATGTTGTTAAATGATACTAAAGTAGTGCCATATCTGTACATATATTCCAAGAAACAAATCATAATAGAGAAAAAGGTTTTACAAACTTGATTATAATCACTTTAAAAAATATATTAAATTTGAAGCATGATGAAAACCAACTAGTTTGTTTTTAAACCTAGGACAGTAGTGAAAAACAAGTGGAAATGTACAGTCAAACATCGATATAAGGCGCTAGTTGGGGTCCAAAAAATTCGACCACGTTGTATCTGATTGCGCCTTATACCGATTTGATTATATATTTTTTTGACCCTCGGGTGGCGATAATGCAAAATTTACACGTTTTGTAGTGAAATAAAGAAAACAAACAAAACTACTTACACCAATGATATAGCATTTTTTTATTTATTAAACTCAATTTTAAGACTGAAATTAAATGTAAAAGCAGAATTCTAAAGAAATTTATCGAATTCATTACTTTGATGGGGGCTGATATTCTAAAAATAGTTCCGTCAGAGCAATCATGTGATCGTTTTTACGATTAGACACTGATTAAAATTAGTTCAATTTTAAAAGTTAATACATATAGTAATTAATTTTGATAATTTATTTACTAATTATTAAAATCTAAGTACAAACTGAAGTCAAATAATTACCAGATAAAAAAAATGTCATGGCAAAGTTTGAAATACAATTCAGTACTGAAACAAAACGGATTTTCAAAAAATTTAATAACAATAAAATATAGTAAGCACATAAAACAAGTTGAAATGCACAAATTTATAGTTACTCAGTAGTCTTCTTTCTTTCAAAAGCCTCCAAAAGTGTCTGTTGTCTTCCTCCTTGGTTCCGCATCCTCTTCGCAGTTCTCATTAGGTCCTGGATCTGTAGTATCTTGCAAATTCCTAGATTGTGGTGTTCTGCCCAATATAGAAGTTGTTCTGTGTACTGTACTGCCTGAGTTGAGGTGATGCAATTCCTGAGTTCTTCTGGAATGGGGTCATCTTCTTCTTCTTCATCTGGAGTGGTAAAATCTGTGGGTGCTGCAGCTGGGTTCTCTATTGCTTTCTGGATCTCTTCATCTGTGAGGGGTGGCTGGGTAACTGGTGCTACTTCGTCAATCTCGGCCCACTGCTTGAGGGATGAATTCCACTGCTGCTGCTATATCTGCCGACTTTGCCTCTCCACAAATCTTGATCTGGTTGATGCCGTGCCGCTCCTTGAATCTCTGTAGCCATCCATGGGTGGGCTGCCAATCTTCTTTCTGGTATAGTTGCTGGTAGGTCTTCTCTGCCTTTGCAAGGACCATGGATCCTGAGATGGGAATGTTGTCTGCTCAAGTCTCACAAACCAATCATAAACTTCCATGTCCACTGCTGGGTCTGCTGCTGTCTTGGCTTTCTTCCTCTGTAGTCCTGTCATTCTGTCTACCTGGTTGCAGAATTCTCTCAGTTGATCTTCATTCTTCAGCCAACCTCGAAGTGTAGACTCTGGAACTCCTATTTCTTTCATAATCTTGGTCCTTGCTTCCCGTTCGGATTAGCTGCACAATCTGTATCTTCTCTTGTACCGTGTGAGCATTCCTTTTGGTGCCTCTCTTCTCCATGGGTATAAATACGCTGTATGTTGAAAAAATATGAAAATCGCAGTCTGTCGCCACCGGATGGTCACTATCCCATTCACTCACGACAAAATTGATTGATCGACGAAATTCTGCCTATGAGCTGGTGTTACAAGACCTTTCAGTTATTTGGCGATATTAGAATAAAAGGGAATAGCTGACGTCACAGATTTCCAAGAAACTATTTCGTCTGAAAGCTTCTGGGGAGCGAGCTGTTTCTTAGAAATTTATATGGTTTCAACATTGACGTTATCGTTTGCAGCACTTCATGCCACTGTCACTGGTGTATGAGTGTATATGACTCATCCTTCGTCATCCATCGGTCGATCAAGAATGACTTGTGGTTTTAATGAAAATAAAGTTTTGATTCTTCTTGCCTACGCACTGAGAGCTATCCTATGACTGGCAGATTATGTACTTTACTGCAGTTGACAGCACCAGGAATTATTACATGCAGGCCGGGGTTTGATCACAATATGCGGCGTGAAAACCATACAAAAAGATTGAAGTGGATTTGGTTTTTGATTTTTGATCACATTAACCGGCTGATTACATTAAGCAGTGGTAATATTAAGTGGCGGCCTCTGTAGAAACCCCAAAAAATTTGGGACCTAAGACCCCATCACGCCCAACTGATTATCGCGCTTTATCGATGCGTTTTATATCGATGTTTACCTGTATTTAATAAATATAACTAGTTTTTAATAAAAATGTTAACATTTTCCTGAAAAGACAATCTAATAAAGTTCACAATGTAGAGTTGAGACATCTGACAGTAATACTCAGTGATGACGAGAAACCCACTTGTTGAGAAAAGTGTTTTCTCAGCCCAAACGAGCCGTTTTTGCATATAAATGACAGTAATACTGTTGCACTTTATACAGAGTCCAGAATTTACATCAACAAAATTACTAGTGTTAATAAACTTGTGTTTATTAAGCAGAAAGCTACACACTGGGTTGGATTGCTTTGCTCACAGGTGATGAAACCTGATATTTAGCACTAGAAGACAACACACTTACTATTAAGCCACTAGGGGGCAATATACTACCCAAATAAGGGTGACATTGTGCAAATTGTTTAATGAAAAAATATCATTAATTTTGTAAGCACAAAACCAGCTACTCTCAAATGAAAAACTGTTTACTATACTATCTTTAAAATAAGATATTTTCTATTAAAAACTTGTTTATGGCTAAATATAAAGCAAGTTTTACTTTGATGCTCGTAAAGACTACAGTGAATCAAATTTTAGGCTATAACTTTCTTCTGAGTAGAAGGTCAAAGTAATCATGTTAAGCATTCGTATATTTTTTTAACTATACATCTACTGGAAGCTGAAAATCAATCTAAAGACATGATTCATTACACATGCGTTTATGAATCCCTGAAGAAGTCATCACATACATAGATATCTAAAACTGATTGATAGCATAAATAATAGTGTGAATGACCAACACATGTGTGTATTGTCTACAATTTAATAAATAATTAAAACCAACATTTCATATTTCAGTTAAGTTTTAATTTTATAAACATGAAATATTAACACTAATAATGTGTTAAATGTTAGCATAAATAACATTCTAGCATGTTCCTATAAATATTTTTCCGGAACTTAATTGTGGACAAAGATGATTTGTCCACATGATAAAATGTTCAGCAAAAATATATTTTTAATTTTTATATTTATATCAAATCTCAATCATGAAAAAATAAAACATTTATGTGAAAATGACAAGTCAATTTGCAATATTAACTCTAATAAAATAACAAACAACAGTACTGTATGAACAAATTATAGTCAGTTTAAGTTTAAAAACATATTACCACTCTGGGAAAGAAGAAGACTCAAACAAGTGATCATCTTGAACACTTCAGAAAGAACGACAGCAGTGGAACTCAAGTACCGCCCACCAACTGAAGGTACAGTTCTGGAGTAGCGAAGTAATAAAACTAGACTAGAAGTTTGAAGCACAAGGGTTGAAAGGGAAATGTATTTTATCACAGAATTCATCTGAAATGTAATTAAAAAAACAAATACCATAAACAACCTTAGAATTTCCCACGAGTCGGAAAACAAAAGATTACTACCTAAACAATGTAAAGAACGAATAGCTTATGGGTTCATGATTTTATTGGCTACAGTTTCCCTGATGTCATATAGTGCTCTAAAAAAAATTAAACAAAGGTACTGTTGATAGTGCACTTAATTTTATAAACTACTGCTGGGAATTTCTGTATATTTGACATGGAAAATGAGTGAATACACCCAATAATTTTTTTTTGTCAGTTATTTACACCAAGTACTGGGAGAAACAAAAACAAAATTACTCAATACTGTAATTGTGCTGGTACTGAATTACACTCAAAGTTGGCAATTTGAGGATTAATATGGTCATAAGAACTACAATTACGATTTTAAAGAAAAATACCTACATGAAAGAAAACTGAAGAGCTTGAAAATCTTACTGCTTCCAAGGTATATTTCTATACAGCAGATAAACATATCACAAATTTTATTTACAGGTATATCAGTCAATGTGCTCCACTAAAGAGGCTGAAACACTATGAGGATGCCATTCAGAAAATTAATTAGTTCAGAAAATCACACTGATGAAGTTTAAATAAAGAATAGTTAATTGGGTTGAAGGATAAGGAAAACAAAATGTTACTCAGAAACTCCAGTCAAACTGGATCTCTATTAAACCTTTTGTCATTGTATCTAAGCATGGTTGGTATCACTAGGTCATCTTCACTTTTTTTTTGTTAACCTGAAGATGAACTAGGAAGGTCAAAACACTGTTCTCTCCTTACCAGTAAGTGTTAATACCCATACCAGCCATTCTGGGATGTATTTTTATTTCATCTTCAAGAATTACTTTTGTGCCACTGTTTTTCCTTATTCATATTAATCACAGCAATAAGGACATAACTAGTAATTATTACATTAAACTTTAGGATGTTTCTAGCTGTGTAGATGAGCTCTAATCAACAGATAAACTGGATTCAGAGAAGGACTACTACAATGACTGAAGATGAAAGGATGAGGACAGAAGATCTCTTAATGTACTTCTCTTGAAAAACACAAGTAAAAGGTGATGATAACTTGAACTTAAGATTATCTTTGGGATAAAAATGGATAAAGGTTCACTGTTTGTTTGTTTTTTTAATGAGAGGAACCAAATTTAAGTAGTGGAAAAAACAGAATGGGATTTCATATAAGACAGCTTCACTGCATTCTAACTTTCACCTCACTCTGTTCAGCTGTTTTTAGAAATTTAACTGACAAACACATGCACAGGGGTGAAAACACAACTTCATACATCTTTGGTGGCAGTGGTAATTAATGGCCTTCATCCTATCAATCCTCTGGATAATCTTGTAAGCTTCAATTGATTTTTCACAAACAAACAACGATGCAACTTTATTGGTTGGTTGTTTGATTTAGTGTTGTATGGCACAAAGCTAGCTAGGCCTATCTGTCTCAAACATCTGGTAAAAAATTAAAAGTAAATTTAGTAAAATTCATAAAAGAAAATTAAGGTAAAACAAAACAAACTTTCAACAATATATATAGATAGTATAAAACCAATATTTACATTTAGTCTACAGAAGTAAGAGAAAAACTACAGTTAATACAAGTTGTAAAGGACTTTCTGTAGTGTAACTGTAATTATCATAACTCACCAGGAAAACTAACAGGTAAGTACAAAAACCACCATCAGTCACCTGAAGTTGGCCTTTCTAGTCCTGGTTCCAAGTTATTTAATGTTACGGTCAGTTTCTAATTTCAAATTGAACTTAAACTGTGATTTTTAAAAGGGAGCCACATTAAACAGGTGTAATGTACAAATTAAAAACTTAAATGACATTAAAAAGATTAATGGCCTTTAAAAAACTAAAAACACTACCAAGGTGGACAGTGTCACCATCACCAATAACACTGTCTAACATTATGGACAAACCTTGGGATAGAACATCCTTAAAATGGTGCCGTTGTTGTGAATCATAACGATGACAAGAAAGCAAATTGTAACTTATTGTGATCTGAGTGTTACACAAACTACACACTGGTGCATCAGTCTCAGATAAAAGAAAACAATGAGTTAAAAACTTGACCAATACATAGTCTAGTTAGAACAACTTCCTCTTTCCGATCCTTACGGGAACAAGACGGCCAAAGTCCAATACAGGGTTTTATTTGGAAAAGCTTGTTTTCGCATTGCTCACTCCAAGTCAACTGCCAGCTGGTACAGAGCCAAGCCTTGAATATAGGACCATTGTCCATGTATGGAACAGGCACAGTGGTGATAGTGCCAGAGTAGAGAGACTTAGCTGCAGTGGTGGTGAGCTTGTTCCAGCGAATACCAACGTGGCCCAGTATCCAAAAAAACTGGATAAAAGTAGATGTTAAAGAGAAATGGGTCAGTCAGTTTTGAATATCAGTGAGAACAGGTTATGAACCAACATGAAGCAATTCCAGGGCCAGTAGAGAACTAAGCGAGTCAGTATAAATAGTGCAGTTTCAGTACTGCTTAGCGTCTATGTGATCCAGGACAAGAGAAATGGCATACAGTTCAGCAGTGAACACAGAAGCTGTAGAGGGGATTCTGTGTGTAACCACTGAACCACAACAAACCATGACAGAGCCCACACAGTCAGCTGATTTTGAACCATCTGTATAAATAGGAATGGAAGGATGGTTCGGAAAGATGTTCAGCAAATAGCAGACAGTATTTCCAATCAGGAGCAGATACTTCTCTGAGATGACTTAAAGATAGGTCAAATGGTTTTAGAGAAAGAGAAGTTAAAGCCATTTGCTGTGGTCCACTTCAGTAAATGATTGAGGGCAGTGCAGTCTGTAGCTACAACTCAACACACCTCATGTTCGACGACTGACATGAGATGTGAAAGTCGTTGACACAGAGCCCTTTTGCAACAGTATGAAGGAGTTGTTCAGAAATGGAATTAAGTTTCATACTGAAAACTGTGACACTCAGAACAGAGACCAGAGGGACTCCAAGTTCTTGTAGAAAAGAATGGGAAAGTGTCGAACCCACATGAACTTGGAATCTCTTGTCCATTAAAACGTTTTTAATAAAAATGGGCAAATGGCCATGTAACCCATATATATGGAGGTCTGCAAAAATTCCATACCTCCATGTTGTATCATAAGCCTTCTCAATGTCAAAGAATACTGATACAAGATGTTGTCATTTGAGTAAGGCTTCTCTGATTGATGTTTCAAGTCAAATCAGGTGTTCCATGGTGGAGCACTGTCGTCGGAACCCACACTGGGTGGGCAAGAGAAAGTTGTTTGATTCCTCAAATCAAACAAAATGAGCATTAACCATCCTCTCTTAGGTCTCACAGAGACAGTTTGTCAAAGCAACTGGATTGTAGTTGGAAGGACTCTTGGGATCCTTCCCAGGCTTAGAGAAAGGTAGGATAATAACCTGGCAACAGGCATCAGAAAAACATACTCCTGCCAGATGTGATTAAAACAGTCAAAAGAATAGCAAGAGAAGCAGGAGATAGATAGTACAGCATGTCGTAGTGTATATCATCAAGTCCAACCAATGTACTGCCAGACTGATAAAGGGCCAGTTTGAGTTTACACCAGTATTAAGGGACTATTATAGTCATAGAGACAATCAGCTCGAAAGGAAGAGGTGATCACTCTGCTCAGTCTTGATGGCGAGAGAAGGTGGAAGAAGAAGCAGATGTGCTAGATACCGGCAAAACTTTCACCTAGAGTATTGGCAATGCTCTGGCTATCAGCTACTTCCTGGCTATCAGAGAGCAAGATCGAGAGGGAGAACAGAATTATATTGCCCACTGACCTTTGAATCTTGTCCCACATGACTTTGGAACTGGTGGTAGAAGATATGCTGGTTGTGAACTTAATACAAGATTCCTTCTGGCTTTGACATCTTACCCACGAGCATGTGCACAGGCCTGCTGGAAAGCCATGCAGTCCAAGTGTGTGGGATAGCTACAGAAAGTATCCCAGGCCTGTTTTGAGCTTTCCGTGTCATGTGGCAGCAGGATTCCACCATGGGCAGAGGATACAGTGGAAAGCGTGTCGAGGTTTTAAGAATACATTGAGTAGTTGCCTGTAAAATATAGTCAGTTACTGCTGCCACACAGTCGTCTATTGATGGCAGGATAAAGTTCTCGAGAGCAGTGAAGAGAGCCATTTTGCCTGATCCAGCTTCCACGAGAGCCACGCAGATCGGGTGGCATTGACCATGGCCAGTTTCTCTCAAGATTATGGGAAAATGATCACTGCCTGGTAGTTTACTGTCAACCCTCCATGAAAAATGGAAGAATAACGAAGAGAGAGCAAATTGAGAGATCATTAGCAGTAAAGGACTGACTAGGTGCATGAAAGTAAGTAGAAGAACCAGTATTGAAAAGAGAAAGGTTGTGATCAGAGAGCATATGCTCTACAGAGTGACCCCTCCTATCATATCAGCACTTTCTCAGAGGTGATGATGTCCATTTAAGTCCCACAGGATGAAAAAGGGAGATGGCAAATGTTCAATGACAGCATCAAGGTCTAATTGATCATATGTCTCTCCAGGCAACAGGGTGAGCACATACTGATCAACCAACAGTGCCACCCTTCCATGTACCCATCCGTCACACAGCATGTCATTTCTTTACAAAGAAAACTGCTGAAAGGTGACTGTATCAACAGGTTTCAGAAATGTTTCCTATAAGGAAAGATATACAGGATGGTGAGGAAGCAATCAGTGTTTTGATGTCATCCAGATTAGAGCGTAAACTTTGACAATTCCATTGTATCAGGGTAGCCATTTTATTTACATGTAGGTGAAATGGGTGGAGACCCTTCTGTTTATGACATGGCCATTTGCCCTTACTGTCCCTTATTCAAGGGAGGTCTATTGATCTCCATGGATCCTGCCCTGGGTCAATTGGACAGGTCTTTGCTGTTTGGGATTCCAGTGACTGGGGGCGTGAATGAATGATCGTTTTGCATCTTGGGGTGGGAGAAGAAGATGTAACCTAGAAATGCCTGTACCCAGAACCAAAGGATGTGGATCTTGGTATTTGTTGGAATGTATGTAAGGCGAGGAGATGGGTGTTGAAGTTAATTCATCAACATTTTAACCCATGGAGGTCAAAAAACTAGTCAGTTTTTTGAGAATGATTCTTTTGGATGCACAGAGAGATCTGTCTGCACTCCCACAGTAGTTGTGGAGAGAAGTGTAGAAACATGCGTCACGAGAGATGAAGTGGTTTACAGCAACTTTCAAACCTCAGGATAAGTACTGTAATGAATTGTTTTTAAATGCTGCACTTCTTTTACTTTCAATTACTTAGGGCAAGAACAAAGGTAAGATGGGTGAGAGCCATTGCAATTGGCGCAATGAGGGCCATTTCACACTCATGAGCATCATGGTCCTTGCAGCTGCAATGAGCACATGTCAAGGAACCAGGACCGCGATGTCTTTGAATGACAGAGCCACTGACACTGGAAACATCAGAGAGGGTTTGGAATGTATGGCCTACCCTGCAATTAAGATAGCCTGCCTTGATGGTGGCAGGCAGGCGTAGTGACATATAAATGTATGAATGAGGGACATTGATCGGCATCATAATTCCATCTTTCGCAGTGGAGATCGCCTCTCACTGCTGAAACATCTTGGGTGAAGAAACCAGCAAGAATCTTTGACTCTAGGATTTTCTTCAAATCCCACTCAACAATAACTCCTTGTGACAATTCAAAATAGCATGAGGTGTAGCCTCAATAGGTATATCCCCAATGGCCTTTGAATGCAAGAGGAGTTCACTGTGTTCAGATATGGATGATTCCACCAATATGTCATCAGAATGAAGCTTTTTTACTGACTTTGGAGAGCCAGCAAGTCCTTCTAGTCTCTTCACAGAAAGAAAGGGAGACATCTGCCCTAAAGGTTTGTCTGAAAGTGAATGCAGTATAAAAAAAAAGGAGGTGCAACAGGTGGTACAGATGGTGAAGTTTGCTGCTCAGGCTTTCAAGGCGTCGGTTGTTTACCAATAGACTGTTTTTCACCATTTTATTAAGATTTTTAATTGGAGTATTCATAATAAAGAAAGGAAATTTGGTGCTCACTGACCCCACCCACCAAGAGCCTACAAGGGGATGCACTACAATGCCAAACAAAGGACTTTGCAGCAATGCCC